>NW_027511201.1:0-27452 GCF_048772815.1 Callospermophilus lateralis | reverse complement strand
TCAAGATTTGGTGAAAAAATGGTTGCTGAGATTTCAGCAAACGAGTAGTTTTTTGGAAGCTTGGCAACCCCTTTCAAACGAAAGTGTTCTTCGCCAGTCTCTGCATTTGGAACTTCAAGAGAAAACAAACCATAGAGATAGAACTTAGAACTACTTCATTTTGTCAACTTTCACGGAGCTAGCACAAACCGTGTTTGATTTAGAGTTTCAAACACATCTATCTGTATAGCAGAAAACAGAGTGAAACCTAAAAATTCAAACTGTTACTGGAAACGAACGCTGTAACCTAGAAGAATGAAAGTTGGGCAGCCAAGTGGGATTAGTGAACTGATCATTACCACCAAGTATCATCAAGATTTGGTGAAAAAATGGTTGCTGCGATTTCAGCAAACGAGTAGTTTTTTGGAAGCTTGGCAACCCCTTTAAAACGAAAGTGTTTTTCGCCAGTCTCTGCATGGGGTACTTCAAGAGGAAACAAACCATAGAGATAGAACTTAGAACTACTTCATTTTGTCAAGTTTCACGGAGCTAGCACAAACCGTGTTTGATTTAGAGTTTCAAACACATCTATCTATATAGCAGAAAACAGAGTGAAACCTAAAAAATTCAAACTGTTACTGGAAACGAACGCTTGAACCTAGAAGAATGAAAGTTGGGCAGCCAAGTGGGATTAGTGAACTGATCGTTACCACCAAGTATCATCAAGATTTGGTGAAAAAATGTTTGCTGAGATTTCAGCAAACTAGTAGTTTTTTGGAAGAATGGCAACCCCTTTCAAACGAAAGTGTTTTTCGCCAGTCTCTGCATGGGGTACTTCAAGAGGAAACAAACCATAGAGATAGAACTTAGAACTACTTCATTTTGTCAAGTTTCACGGAGCTAGCACAAACCGTGTTTGATTTAGAGTTTCAAACACATCTATCTGTATAGCAGAAAACAGAGTGAAACCTAAAAATTCAAACTGTTACTGGAAACGAACGCTGTAACCTAGAAGAATGAAAGTTGGGCAGCCAAGTGGGATTAGTGAACTGATCATTAAAACCAAGTATCATCAAGATTTGGTGAAAAAATGTTTGCTGAGATTTCAGCAAACTAGTAGTTTTTTGGAAGAATGGCAACCCCTTTCAAACGAAAGTGTTTTTCGCCAGTCTCTGCATGGGGTACTTCAAGAGGAAACAAACCATAGAGATAGAACTTAGAACTACTTCATTTTGTCAAGTTTCAAGGAGCTAGCACAAACCGTGTTTGATTTAGAGTTTCAAACACATCTATCTATATAGCAGAAAACAGAGTGAAACCTAAAAATTCAAAGTGTTACTGGAAACGAACGCTTGAACCTAGAAGAGTGAAAATTGGGCAGCCAAGTGGGCTTAGTGAACTGATCATTACCACCAAGTATCATCAAGATTTGGTGAAAAAATGGTTGCTGAGATTTCAGCAAACGAGTAGTTTTTTGGAAGCTTGGCAACCCCTTTCAAACGAAAGTGTTCTTCGCCAGTCTCTGCATTTGGAACTTCAAGAGGAAACAAACCATAGAGATAGAACTTAGAACTACTTCATTTTGTCAAGTTTCACGGAGGTAGCACAAACCGTGTTGATTTAGAGTTTCAAACACATCTATCTATATAGCAGAAAACAGAGTGAAACCTAAAAATTCAAACTGTTACTGGAAACGAACGCTTGAACCTAGAAGAGTGAAAGTTGGGCAGCCAAGTGGGATTAGTGAACTGATCATTACCACCAATTATCATCAAGATTTGGTGAAAAAATGTTTGCTGAGATTTCAGCAAACTAGTAGTTTTTTGGAAGCATGGCAACCCCTCTCAAACGAAAGTGTTTTTCGCCAGTTTCTGCATGGGGTACTTCAAGAGGAAACAAACCATAGAGATAGAACTTAGAACTACTTCATTTTGTCAAGTTTCAAGGAGCTAGCACAAACCGTGTTTGATTTAGAGTTTCAAACACATCTATCTATATAGCAGAAAACAGAGTGAAACCTAAAAATTCAAAGTGTTACTGGAAACGAACGCTTGAACCTAGAAGAGTGAAAATTGGGCAGCCAAGTGGGCTTAGTGAACTGATCATTACCACCAAGTATCATCAAGATTTGGTGAAAAAATGTTTGCTGAGATTTCAGCAAACGAGTAGTTTTTTGGAAGCTTGGCAACCCCTTTCAAACGAAAGTGTTCTTCGCCAGTCTCTGCATGGGGTACTTCAAGAGGAAACAAACCATAGAGATAGAACTTAGAACTACTTCATTTTGTCAAGTTTCACGGAGCTAGCACAAACCGTGTTTGATTTAGAGTTCTATATAACAAAAAACAGAGTGAAACCTAAAAATTCAAAATGTTACTGGAAACGAACGCTTGAACCTAGAAGAGTGAAAGTTGGGCAGCCAAGTGGGATTAGTGAACTAATCATTACCACCAAGTATCATCAAGATTTGGTGAAAAAAATGTTTGCTGAGATTTCAGCAAACTAGTAGTTTTTTGGAAGCTTGGCAACCCCTTTCAAACGAAAGTGTTTTTCGCCAGTCTCTGCATGGGGTACTTCAAGAGGAAACAAACCATAGAGATAGAACTTAGAACTACTTCATTTGGTCAAGTTTCAAGGAGCTAGCACAAACCGTGTTTGATTTAGAGTTTCAAACACATCTATCTATATAGCAGAAAACAGAGTGAAACCTAAAAATTCAAAGTGTTACTGGAAACGAACGCTTGAACCTAGAAGAGTGAAAATTGGGCAGCCAAGTGGGCTTAGTGAACTGATCATTACCACCAAGTATCATCAAGATTTGGTGAAAAAATGGTTGCTGAGATTTCAGCAAACGAGTAGTTTTTTGGAAGCTTGGCAACCCCTTTCAAACGAAAGTGTTCTTCGCCAGTCTCTGCATTTGGTACTTCAAGAGGAAAAAAACCATAGAGATAGAACTTAGAACTACTTCATTTTTTCAAGTTTCACGGAGCTAGCACAAACCGTGTTTGATTTAGAGTTTCAAACACATCTATCTATATAGCAGAAAACAGAGTGAAACCTAAAAATTCAAACTGTTACTGGAAACGAACGCTTGAACCTAGAAGAGTGAAAGTTGGGCAGCCAAGTGGGATTAGTGAACTGATCATTACCACCAAGTATCATCAAGATTTGGTGAAAAAATGTTTGCTGAGATTTCAGCAAACTAGTAGTTTTTTGGAAGCTTGGCAACCCCTTTAAAACGAAAGTGTTTTTCGCCAGTTTCTGCATGGGGTACTTCAAGAGGAAACAAACCATAGAGATAGAACTTAGAACTACTTCATTTTGTCAAGTTTCAAGGAGCTAGCACAAACCTTGTTTGATTTATAGTTTCAAACACATCTATCTATATAGCAGAAAACAGAGTGAAACCTAAAAATTCAAAGTGTTACTGGAAACGAACGCTTGAACCTAGAAGAGTGAAAATTGGGCAGCCAAGTGGGCTTAGTGAACTGATCATTACCACCAAGTATCATCAAGATTTGGTGAAAAAATGTTTGCTGAGATTTCAGCAAACTAGTAGTTTTTTGGAAGAATGGCAACCCCTTTCAAACGAAAGTGTTTTTCGCCAGTCTCTGCATGGGGTACTTCAAGAGGAAACAAACCATAGAGATAGAACTTAGAACTACTTCATTTTGTCAAGTTTCACGGAGCTAGCACAAACCGTGTTTGATTTAGAGTTTCAAACACATCTATCTATATAGCAGAAAACAGAGTGAAACCTAAAAATTCAAAGTGTTACTGGAAACGAACGCTTGAACCTAGAAGAATGAAAATTGGGCAGCCAAGTGGGCTTAGTGAACTGATCATTACCACCAAGTATCATCAAGATTTGGTGAAAAAATGGTTGCTGAGATTTCAGCAAACGAGTAGTTTTTTGGAAGCTTGGCAACCCCTTTCAAACGAAAGTGTTCTTCGCCAGTCTCTGCATTTGGAACTTCAAGAGAAAACAAACCATAGAGATAGAACTTAGAACTACTTCATTTTGTCAACTTTCACGGAGCTAGCACAAACCGTGTTTGATTTAGAGTTTCAAACACATCTATCTGTATAGCAGAAAACAGAGTGAAACCTAAAAATTCAAACTGTTACTGGAAACGAACGCTGTAACCTAGAAGAGTGAAAGTTGGGCAGCCAAGTGGGATTAGTGAACTGATCATTACCACCAAGTATCATCAAGATTTGGTGAAAAAATGTTTGCTGTGATTTCAGCAAACTAGTAGTTTTTTGGAAGCATGGCAACCCCTTTCAAACGAAAGTGTTTTTCGCCAGTCTCTGCATGGGGTACTTCAAGAGGAAACAAACCATAGAGATAGAACTTAGAACTACTTCATTTTGTCAAGTTTCAAGGAGCTAGCACAAACCGTGTTTGATTTAGAGTTTCAAACACATCTATCTATATAGCAGAAAACAGAGTGAAACCTAAAAATTCAAAGTGTTACTGGAAACGATCGCTTGATCCTAGAAGAGTGAAAATTTGGCAGCCAAGTGGGCTTAGTGAACTGATCATTACCACCAAGTATCATCAAGATTTGGTGAAAAAATGTTTGCTGAGATTTCAGCAAACGAGTAGTTTTTTTGGAATCTTGGCAACCCCTTTCAAACGAAAGTGTTTTTCGCCAGTCTCTGCATGGGGTACTTCAAGAGGAAACAAACCATAGAGATAGAACTTAGAACTACTTCATTTTGTCAACTTTCACGGAGCTAGCACAAACCGTGTTTGATTTAGAGTTCTATATAACAAAAAACAGAGTGAAACCTTAAAATTCAAACTGTTACTGGAAACGAACGCTTGAACCTAGAAGAGTGAAAGTTGGGCAGCCAAGTGGGATTAGTGAACTGATCATTACCACCAAGTATCATCAAGATTTGGTGAAAAAATGTTTGCTGAGATTTCAGCAAACGAGTAGTTTTTTGGAAGCTTGGCAACCCCTTTCAAACGAAAGTGTTTTTCGCCAGTCTCTGCATGGGGTACTTCAAGAGGAAACAAACCATAGAGATAGAACTTAGAACTACTTCATTTTGTCAACTTTCACGGAGCTAGCACAAACCGTGTTTGATTTAGAGTTCTATATAACAAAAAACAGAGTGAAACCTTAAAATTCAAACTGTTACTGGAAACGAACGCTTGAACCTAGAAGAGTGAAAGTTGGGCAGCCAAGTGGGATTAGTGAACTGATCATTACCACCAAGTATCATCAAGATTTGGTGAAAAAATGTTTGCTGAGATTTCAGCAAACTAGTAGTTTTTTGGAAGCTTGGCAACCCCTTTCAAACGAAAGTGTTTTTCGCCAGTCTCTGCATGGGGTACTTCAAGAGGAAACAAACCATAGAGATAGAACTTAGAACTACTTCATTTGGTCAAGTTTCAAGGAGCTAGCACAAACCGTGTTTGATTTAGAGCTTCAAACACATCTACCTATATAGCAGAAAACAGAGTGAAACCTAAAAATTCAAAGTGTTACTGGAAACGAACGCTTGAACCTAGAAGAGTGAAAATTGGGCAGCCAAGTGGGCTTAGTGAACTGATCATTACCACCAAGTATCATCAAGATTTTTTGAAAAAATGGATGCTGAGATTTCAGCAAACGAGTTGTTTTTTGGAAGCTTGGCAACCCCTTTCAAACGAAAGTGTTCTTCGCCAGTCTCTGCATTTGGTACTTCAAGAGGAAACAAACCATAGAGATAGAACTTAGAACTGCTTCATTTTGTCAACTTTCACGGAGCTAGCACAAACCGTGTTTGATTTAGAGTTTCAAACACATCTATCTGTATGCAGAATACAGAGTGAAACCTAAAAATTCAAACTGTTACTGGAAAGGAACGCTTGAACCTAGAAGAGTGAAAGTTGGGCAGCCAAGTGGGATTAGTGAACTGATCATTACCACCAAGTATCATCAAGATTTGGTGAAAAAATGTTTGCTGAGATTTCAGCAAACTAGTAGTTTTTTGGAAGCTTGGCAACCCCTTTCAAACGAAAGTGTTCTTCGCCAGTCTCTGCATGGGGTACTTCAAGAGGAAACAAACTATAGAGATAGAACTTAGAACTACTTCATTTTGTCAAGTTTCAAGGAGCTAGCACAAACCGTGTTTGATTTAGAGTTTCAACACATCTATCTATATAGCAGAAAACAGAGTGAAACCTAAAAATTCAAAGTGTTACTGGAAACGAACGCTTGAACCTAGAAGAGTGAAAATTGGGCAGCCAAGTGGGCTTAGTGAACTGATCATTACCACCAAGTATCATCAAGATTTGGTGAAAAAATGGTTGCTGAGATTTCAGCAAACGAGTAGTTTTTTGGGATGCTTGGCAACCCCTTTCAAACGAAAGTGTTCTTCGCCAGTCTCTGCATTTGGTACTTCAAGAGGAAACAAACCTTAGAGATAGAACTTAGAACTACTTCATTTTTTCAAGTTTCACGGAGCTAGCACAAACCGTGTTTGATTTAGAGTTTCAACACATCTATCTATATAGCAGAAAACAGAGTGAAACCTAAAAATTCAAACTGTTACTGGAAACGAACGCTTGAACCTAGAAGAGTGAAAGTTGGGCAGCCAAGTGGGATTAGTGAACTGATCATTACCACCAAG
The DNA here is from genome assembly GCF_048772815.1 of Callospermophilus lateralis. Taxonomy (NCBI): domain Eukaryota; kingdom Metazoa; phylum Chordata; class Mammalia; order Rodentia; family Sciuridae; genus Callospermophilus; species Callospermophilus lateralis. The sequence continues at coordinate 20,849 of NW_027511201.1, read as the reverse complement.
TATCATCAAGATTTGGTGAAAAAATGTTTGCTGAGATTTCAGCAAACTAGTAGATTTTTGGAAGCATTGCAACCCCTTCAAACGAAAGTGTTTTTCGCCAGTCTCTGCATGGGGTACTTCAAGAGGAAACAAACCATAGAGATAGAACTTAGAACTACTTCATTTTGTCAAGTTTCAAGGAGCTAGCACATACCGTGTTTGATTTAGAGTTTCAAACACATCTATCTGTATAGCAGAAAACAGAGTGAAACCTAAAAATTCAAACTGTTACTGGAAACGAACGCTTGAACCTAGAAGAGTGAAAGTTGGGCAGCCAAGTGGGATTAGTGAACTGATCATTACCACCAAGTATCATCAAGATTTGGTGAAAAAATGTTTGCTGAGATTTCAGCCAAACTAGTAGTTTTTTGGAAGCATGGCAACCCCTTTCAAACGAAAGTGTTTTTCGCCAGTCTCTGCATGGGGTACTTCAAGAGGAAACAAACCATAGAGATAGAACTTAGAACTACTTCATTTCGTCAAGTTTCACGGAGCTAGCATAACCGTGTTTGATTTAGAGTTTCAAACACATCTATCTATATAGCAGAAAACAGAGTGAAACCTAAAAATTCAAAGTGTTACTGGAAACGAACGCTTGAACCTAGAAGAGTGAAAGTTGGGCAGCCAAGTGGGATTAGTGAACTGATCATTACCACCAAGTATCATCAAGATTTGGTGAAAAAATGTTTGATGAGATTTCAGCAAACTAGTAGTTTTTTGGAAGCATGGCAACCCCTCTCAAACGAAAGTGTTTTTCGCCAGTTTCTGCATGGGGTACTTCAAGAGGAAACAAACCATAGAGATAGAACTTAGAACTACTTCATTTTGTCAAGTTTCAAGGAGCTAGCACAAACCGTGTTTGATTTAGAGTTTCAAACACATCTATCTATATAGCAGAAAACAGAGTGAAACCTAAAAATTCAAAGTGTTACTGGAAACGAACGCTTGAACCTAGAAGAGTGAAAATTGGGCAGCCAAGTGGGCTTAGTGAACTGATCATTACCACCAAGTATCATCAAGATTTGGTGAAAAAATGGTTGCTGAGATTTCAGCAAACCAGTAGTTTTTTGGAAGCTTGGCAACCCCTTTCCAACGAAAGTGTTCTTCGCCAGTCTCTGCATTTGGTACTTCAAGAGGAAACAAACCATAGAGATAGAACTTAGAACTACTTCATTTTGTCAAGTTTCACGGAGCTAGCACAAACCGTGTTTGATTTAGAGTTTCAAACACATCTATCTATATAGCAGAAAACAGAGTGAAACCTAAAAATTCAAACTGTTACTGGAAACGAACTCTTGAACCTAGAAGATTGAAAGTTGGGCAGCCAAGTGGGATTAGTGAACTGATCATTACCACCAAGTATCATCAAGATTTGGTGAAAAAATGTTTGCTGAGATTTCAGCAAACTAGTAGTTTTTTTGGAAGCATGGCAACCCCTTTCAAACGAAAATGTTTTTCGCCAGTCTCTGCATGGGGTACTTCAAGAGGAAACAAACCATAGAGATAGAACTTAGAACTACTTCATTTTGTCAAGTTTCAAGGAGCTAGCACATACCGTGTTTGATTTAGAGTTTCAAACACATCTATCTATATAGCAGAAAACAGAGTGAAACCTAAAAATTCAAAGGGTTACTGGAAACGAACGCTTGAACCTAGAAGATTGAAAGTTGGGCAGCCAAGTGGGCTTAGTGAACTGATCATTACCACCAAGTATCATCAAGATTTGCTGAAAAAATGGTTGCTGAGATTTCAGCAAACTAGTACTTTTTTGGAAGCTTGGCAACCCCTTTCAAACGAAAGTGTTCTTCGCCAGTCTCTGCATTTGGTACTTCAAGAGGAAACAAACCATAGAGATAGAACTTAGAACTACTTCATTTTGTCAAGTTTCACGGAGCTAGCACAAACTGTGTTTGATTTAGAGTTTCAAACACATCTATCTATATAGCAGAAAACAGAGTGAAACCTAAAAATTCAAACTGTTACTGGAAACGAACGCTTGAACCTAGAAGAGTGAAAGTTGGGCAGCCAAGTGGGATTAGTGAACTGATCATTACCACCAAGTATCATCAAGATTTGGTGAAAAAATGTTTGCTGAGATTTCAGCAAACTAGTAGTTTTTTGGAAGCATGGCAACCCCTCTCAAACGAAAGTGTTTTTCGCCAGTTTCTGCATGGGGTACTTCAAGAGGAAACAAACCATAGAGATAGAACTTAGAACTACTTCATTTTGTCAAGTTTCAAGGAGCTAGCACAAACCGTGTTTGATTTAGAGTTTCAAACACATCTATCTATATAGCAGAAAACAGAGTGAAACCTAAAAATTCAAAGTGTTACTGGAAACGAACGCTTGAACCTAGAAGAGTGAAAATTGGGCAGCCAAGTGGGCTTAGTGAACTGATCATTACCACCAAGTATCATCAAGATTTGGTGAAAAAATGGTTGCTGAGATTTCAGCAAACGAGTAGTTTTTTGGAAGCTTGGCAACCCCTTTCAAACGAAAGTGTTCTTCGCCAGTCTCTGCATTTGGTACTTCAAGAGGAAACAAACCATAGAGATAGAACTTAGAACTACTTCATTTTGTCAAGTTTCACGGAGCTAGCACAAACCGTGTTTGATTTAGAGTTTCAAACACATCTATCTATATAGCAGAAAACAGAGTGAAACCTAAAAATTCAAACTGTTACTGGAAACGAACGCTTGAACCTAGAAGAGTGAAAGTTGGGCAGCCAAGTGGGATTAGTGAACTGATCATTACCACCAAGTATCATCAAGATTTGGTGAAAAAATGTTTGCTGAGATTTCAGCAAACTAGTAGTTTTTTTGGAAGCATGGCAACCCCTTTCAAACGAAAGTGTTTTTCGCCAGTCTCTGCATGGGGTACTTCAAGAGGAAACAAACCATAGAGATAGAACTTAGAACTACTTCATTTTGTCAAGTTTCAAGGAGCTAGCACATACCGTGTTTGATTTAGAGTTTCAAACACATCTATCTATATAGCAGAAAACAGAGTGAAACCTAAAAATTCAAAGGGTTACTGGAAACGAACGCTTGAACCTAGAAGATTGAAAGTTGGGCAGCCAAGTGGGCTTAGTGAACTGATCATTACCACCAAGTATCATCAAGATTTGCTGAAAAAATGGTTGCTGAGATTTCAGCAAACTAGTACTTTTTGGAAGCTTGGCAACCCCTTTCAAACGAAAGTGTTCTTCGCCAGTCTCTGCATTTGGTACTTCAAGAGGAAACAAACCATAGAGATAGAACTTAGAACTACTTCATTTTGTCAAGTTTCACGGAGCTAGCACAAACCGTGTTTGATTTAGAGTTTCAAACACATCTATCTATATAGCAGAAAACAGAGTGAAACCTAAAAATTCAAACTGTTACTGGAAACGAACGCTTGAACCTAGAAGAGTGAAAGTTGGGCAGCCAAGTGGGATTAGTGAACTGATCATTACCACCAAGTATCATCAAGATTTGGTGAAAAAATGTTTGCTGAGATTTCAGCAAACTAGTAGTTTTTTGGAAGCATGGCAACCCCTCTCAAACGAAAGTGTTTTTCGCCAGTTTCTGCATGGGGTACTTCAAGAGGAAACAAACCATAGAGATAGAACTTAGAACTACTTCATTTTGTCAAGTTTCAAAAAGCTAGCACAAACCGTGTTTGATTTAGAGTTTCAAACACATCTATCTATATAGCAGAAAACAGAGTGAAACCTAAAAATTCAAAGTGTTACTGGAAACGAACGCTTGAACCTAGAAGAGTGAAAATTGGGCAGCCAAGTGGGCTTAGTGAACTGATCATTACCACCAAGTATCATCAAGATTTGGTGAAAAAATGGTTGCTGAGATTTCAGCAAACGAGTAGTTTTTTGGAAGCTTGGCAACCCCTTTCAAACGAAAGTGTTCTTCGCCAGTCTCTGCATTTGGTACTTCAAGAGGAAACAAACCATAGAGATAGAACTTGGAACTACTTCATTTTGTCAAGTTTCAAGGAGCTAGCACATACCGTGTTTGATTTAGAGTTTCAAACACATCTATCTATATAGCAGAAAACAGAGTGAAACCTAAAAATTCAAACTGTTACTGGAAACGAACGCCTGAACCTAGAAGAGTGAAAGTTGGGCAGCCAAGTGGGATTAGTGAACTGATCATTACCACCAAGTATCATCAAGATTTGGTGAAAAAATGTTTGCTGAGATTTCAGCAAACTAGTAGTTTTTTGGAAGCATGGCAACCCCTCTAAAACGAAAGTGTTTTTCGCCAGTTTCTGCATGGGGTACTTCAAGAGGAAACAAACCATAGAGATAGAACTTAGAACTACTTCATTTTGTCAAGTTTCAAAAAGCTAGCACAAACCGTGTTTGATTTAGAGTTTCAAACACATCTATCTATATAGCAGAAAACAGAGTGAAACCTAAAAATTCAAAGTGTTACTGGAAACGAACGCTTGAACCTAGAAGAGTGAAAATTGGGCAGCCAAGTGGGCTTAGTGAACTGATCATTACCACCAAGTATCATCAAGATTTGGTGAAAAAATGGTTGCTGAGATTTCAGCAAACGAGTAGTTTTTTGGAAGCTTGGCAACCCCTTTCAAACGAAAGTGTTCTTCGCCAGTCTCTGCATTTGGTACTTCAAGAGGAAACAAACCATAGAGATAGAACTTTGAACTACTTCATTTTGTCAAGTTTCACGGAGCTAGCACAAACCGTGTTTGATTTAGAGTTTCAAACACATCTATCTGTATAGCAGAAAACAGAGTGAAACCTAAAAATTCAAACTGTTACTGGAAACGAACGCTTGAACCTAGAAGAGTGAAAGTTGGGCAGTCAAGTGGGATTAGTGAACTGATCATTACCACCAAGTATCATCAAGATTTGGTGAAAAAATGTTTGCTGAGATTTCAGCAAACTAGTAGTTTTTTGGAAGCATGGCAACCCCTTTCAAACGAAAGTGTTTTTCGCCAGTCTCTGCATGGGGTACTTCAAGAGGAAACAAACCATAGAGATAGAACTTAGAACTACTTCATTTTGTCAAGTTTCAAGGAGCTAGCACAAACCGTGTTTGATTTAGAGTTTCAAACACATCTATCTATATAGCAGAAAACAGAGTGAAACCTAAAAATTCAAAGTGTTACTGGAAACGAACGCTTGAACCTAGAAGAGTGAAAGTTGGGCAGCCAAGTGGGATTAGTGAACTGATCATTACCACCAAGTATCATCAAGATTTGGTGAAAAAATGTTTGCTGAGATTTCAGCAAACTAGTAGTTTTTTGGAAGCATGGCAACCCCTTTCAAACGAAAGTTTTTTTCGCCAGTCTCTGCATGGGGTACTTCAAGAGGAAACAAACCATAGAGATAGAACTTAGAACTACTTCATTTTGTCAAGTTTCAAGGAGCTAGCACAAACCGTGTTTGATTTAGAGTTTCAAACACATCTATCTATATAGCAGAAAACAGAGTGAAACCTAAAAATTCAAAGTGTTACTGGAAACGAACGCTTGAACCTAGAAGATTGAAAGTTGGGCAGCAAAGTGGGATTAATGAACTGATCATTACCACCAAGTATCATCAAGATTTGGTGAAAAAATGTTTGGTGAGATTTCAGCAAACTAGTAGTTTTTTGGAAGCATGGCAACCCCTTTCAAACGAAAGTGTTCTTCGCCAGTCTCTGCATGGGGTACTTCAAGACGAAACAAACCATAGAGATAGAACTTAGAACTACTTCATTTTGTCAAGTTTCACGGAGCTAGCACAAACCGTGTTTGATTTAGAGTTTCAAACACATCTATCTATATAGCAGAAAACAGAGTGAAACCTAAAAATTCAAACTGTTACTGGAAACGAACGCTTGAACCTAGAAGAGTGAAAATTGGGCAGCCAAGTGGGCTTAGTGAACTGATCATTACCACCAAGTATCATCAAGATTTGGTGAAAAAATGTTTGCTGAGACTTCAGCAAACTAGTAGTTTTTTGGAAGCTTGGCAACCCCTTTCAAACGAAAGTGTTCTTCGCCAGTCTCTGCATGGGGTACTTCAAGAGAAAACAAACCATAGAGATAGAACTTAGAACTACTTCATTTTGTCAAGTTTCACGGAGCTAGCACAAACCGTGTTTGATTTAGAGTTTCAAACACATCTATCTATATAGCAGAAAACAGAGTGAAACCTAAAAATTCAAACTGTTACTGGAAACGAACGCTTGAACCTAGAAGAGTGAAAGTTGGGCAGCCAAGTGGGATTAGTGAACTGATCATTACCACCAAGTATCATCAAGATTTGGTGAAAAAATGTTTGCTGAGATTTCAGCAAACTAGTAGTTTTTTGGAAGCATGGCAACCCCTCTCAAATGAAAGTGTTTTTCGCCAGTTTCTGCATGGGGTACTTCAAGAGGAAACAAACCATAGAGATAGAACTTAGAACTACTTCATTTTGTCAAGTTTCAAGGAGCTAGCACAAACCGTGTTTGATTTAGAGTTTCAAACACATCTATCTATATAGCAGAAAACAGAGTGAAACCTAAAAATTCAAAGTGTTACTGGAAACGAACGCTTGAACCTAGAAGAGTGAAAATTGGGCAGCCAAGTGGGCTTAGTGAACTGATCATTACCACCAAGTATCATCAAGATTTGGTGAAAAAATGGTTGCTGAGATTTCAGCAAACGAGTAGTTTTTTGGAAGCTTGGCAACCCCTTTCAAATGAAAGTGTTCTTCGCCAGTCTCTGCATTTGGTACTTCAAGAGGAAACAAACCATAGAGATAGAACTTAGAACTACTTCATTTTGTCAAGTTTCACGGAGCTAGCACAAACCGTGTTTGATTTAGAGTTTCAAACACATCTATCTATATAGCAGAAAACAGAGTGAAACCTAAAAATTCAAACTGTTACTGGAAACGAACGCTTGAACCTAGAAGAGTGAAAGTTGGGCAGCCAAGTGGGATTAGTGAACTGATCATTACCACCAAGTATCATCAAGATTTGGTGAAAAAATGTTTGCTGAGATTTCAGCAAACTAGTAGTTTTTTTGGAAGCATGGCAACCCCTTTCAAACGAAAGTGTTCTTCGCCAGTCTCTGCATGGGGTACTTCAAGAGGAAACAAACCATAGAGATAGAACTTAGAACTACTTCATTTTGTCAAGTTTCAAGGAGCTAGCACAAACCGTGTTTGATTTAGAGTTTCAAACACATCTATCTATATAGCAGAAAACAGAGTGAAACCTAAAAATTCAAACTGTTACTGGAAACGAACGCTTGGACCTAGAAGAGTGAAAATTGGGCAGCCAAGTGGGCTTAGTAAACTGATCATTACCACCAAGTATCATCAAGATTTGGTGAAAAAATGGTTGCTGAGATTTCAGCAAACGAGTAGTTTTTTGGAAGCTTGGCAATCCCTTTCAAACGAAAGTGTTCTTCGCCAGTCTCTGCATTTGGTACTTCAAGAGGAAACAAACCATAGAGATAGAACTTAGAACTACTTCATTTTGTCAAGTTTCACGGAGCTAGCACAAACCGTGTTTGATTTAGAGTTTCAAACACATCTATCTATATAGCAGAAAACAGAGTGAAACCTAAAAATTCAAACTGTTACTGGAAACGAACGCTTGAACCTAGAAGAGTGAAAGTTGGGCAGCCAAGTGGGCTTAGTGAACTGATCATTACCACCAAGTATCATCAAGATTTGGTGAAAAAATGTTTGCTGAGATTTCAGCAAACTAGTAGTTTTTTGGAAGCATGGCCACCCCTTTCAAACGAAAGTGTTTTTCGCCAGTCTCTGCATGGGGTACTTCAAGAGGAAACAATCCATAGAGATAGAACTTAGAACTACTTCATTTTGTCAAGTTTCACGGAGCTAGCACAAACCGTGTTTGATTTAGAGTTTCAAACACATCTATCTATTCAGCAGAAAACAGAGTGAAACCTAAAAATTCAAAGTGTTACTGGAAACGAACGCTTGAACCTAGAAGAGTGAAAATTGGGCAGCCAAGTGGGCTTAGTGAACTGATCATTACCACCAAGTATCATCAAGATTTGGTGAAAAAATGTTTGCTGAGATTTCAGCAAACTAGTAGATTTTTGGAAGCTTGGCAACCCTTTTCAAACGAAAGTGTTCTTCGCCAGTCTCTGCATGGGGTACTTTAAGAGGAAACAAACCACAGAGATAGAACTTAGAACTACTTCATTTTGTCAAGTTTCACGGAGCTAGCACAAACCGTGTTTGATTTAGAGTTTCAAACACATCTATCTATATAGCAGAAAACAGAGTGAAACCTAAAAATTCAAAGTGTTACTGGAAACGAACGCTTGAACCTAGAAGAGTGAAAGTTGGGCAGCCAAGTGGGATTAGTGAACTGATCATTACCACCAAGTATCATCAAGTTTTGGTGAAAAAATGTTTGCTGAGATTTCAGCAAACGAGTAGTTTTTTGGAAGCTTGGCAACCCCTTTCAAACGAAAGTGTTTTCCGCCAGTCTCTGCATGGGGTACTTCAAGAGGAAACAAACCATAGAGATAGAACTTAGAACTACTTCATTTGGTCAAGTTTCAAGGAGGTAGCACAAACCGTGTTTGATTTAGAATTCCAAACACAGCTATCTATGTTGGAGAAAACAGAGTGAAACCTAAAAATTCAAACAGTCACTGGAAACGAAAGCTTCAACCTAGAAGAATAAAATTTGGGCAGCCAAGTGGGATTAGTGAACTGATCATTACCACCAGGTATCATCAAGATTTGGTGAAAAAATGTTTGCTGAGATTTCAGCAAACTAGTAGTTTTTTGGAAGCTTGGCAACCCCTGTCAAACGAAAGTGTTTATAGCCAGTCTCTGCATGGGGTACTTCAAGAGGAAAAAAACCATAGAGATAGAACTAACAACTACTTCATTTTGTCAAGTTTCAAGGAGCTAGCACAAACCGTGTTTGATTTAGAGTTTCAAAGACATCTATCTATATAGCAGAAAACAGAGTGAAAAATAAAATTTCTAAGTGTTACTGGAAACGAACGCTTGAACCTAGAAGAGTAAAAATTGGGCAGCCAAGTGGGCTTAGTGAACTGATCATTACCACCAAGTATCATCAAGTTTTGGTGAAAAAATGTTTGCTGAGATTTCAGCAAACTAGTAGTTTTCTGGAAGCTTGGCAACCCCTTTCAAACGAAAGTGTTTTTCGCCAGTCTGCATGGGGTACTTCAAGAGGAAACAAACCATAGAGATAGAACTTAGAACTACTTCATTTGGTCAAGTTTCAAGGAGCTAGCACAAACCGTGTTTGATTTAGAGTTCCAAACACATCTATCTATATAGCAGAAAACAGAGTGAAACCTAAAAATTCAAAGTGTTACTGGAAACGAACGCTTGAACCTAGAAGAGTGAAAATTGGGCAGCCAAGTGGGCTTAGTGAACTGATCATTACCACCAAGAATCATCAAGATTTGGTGAAAAAATGTTTGCTGAGATTTCAGCAAACGAGTAGTTTTTTGGAAGCTTGGCAACCCCTTTCAAACGAAAGTGTTCTTCGCCAGTCTCTGCATGAGGTACTTCAAGAGGAAACAAACCATAGAGATAGAACTTAGAACTACTTCATTTTGTCAAGTTTCACGGAGCTAGCACAAACCGTGTTTGATTTAGAGTTTCAAAGACATCTATCTATATAGCAGAAAACAGAGTGAAACCTAAAATTTCTAAGTGTTACTGGAAACGAACGCTTGAACCTAGAAGACTGAAAGTTGGGCAGCCAAGTGGGATTAGTGAACTGATCATTTCCACCAAGTATCATCAAGATTTGGTGAAAAAATGTTTACTGAGATTTCAGCAAACTAGTAGTTTTTTGGAAGCATGGCAACCCCTTTCAAACGAAAGTGTTTTTCGCCAGTCTCTGCATGGGGTACTTCAAGAGGAAACAAACCATAGAGATAGAACTTAGAACTACTTCATTTGGTCAAGTTTCAAGGAGCTAGCACAAAACGTGTTTGATTTAGAGTTTCAAACACATCTATCTATATAGCAGAAAACAGAGTGAAACCTAAAAATTCAAGGTGTTACTGGAAACGAACGCTTGAACCTAGAAGAGTGAAAATTGGGCAGCCAAGTGGGCTTAGTGAACTGATCATTACCACCAAGTATCATCAAGATTTGGTGAAAAAATTGTTGCTGAGATTTCAGCAAACGAGTAGTTTTTTTGGAAGCTTGGCAACCCCTTTCAAACAAAAGTGTTTTTCGCCAGTCTCTGCATGGGGTACTTCAAGAGTAAACAAACCATAGAGATAGAACTTAGAACTACTTCATTTTGTCAAGTTTCACGGAGCTAGCACAAACCGTGCTTGATTTAGAGTTTCAAACACATCTATCTATATAGCAGAAAACAGAGTGAAACCTTAAAATTCAAACTGTTACTGGAAACGAATGCTTGAACCTAGAAGAGTGAAAGTTGGGCAGCCAAGTGGGATTAGTGAACTGATCATTTCCACCAAGTATCATCAAGATTTGGTGAAAAAATGTTTGCTGAGATTTCAGCAAACTAGTAGTTTTTTGGAAGCATGGCAACCCCTTTCAAACGAAAGTGTTTTTCGCTAGTCTCTGCATGGGGTACTTCAAGAGGAAACAAACCATAGAAATAGAACTTAGAACTACTTCATTTTGTCAAGTTTCAAGGAGCTAGCACAAACCGTGTTTGATTTAGAGTTTCAAACACATCTATCTATATAGCAGAAAACAGAGTGAAACCTAAAAATTCAAAGGGTTACTGGAAACGAACGCTTGAACCTAGAAGATTGAAAGTTGGGCAGCCAAGTGGGATTAGTGAACTGATCATTACCACCAAGTATCATCAAGATTTGGTGAAAAAATATTTGCTGAGATTTCAGCAAACTAGTAGTTTTTTGGAAGCATGGCAACCCCTTTCAAACGAAAGTGTTTTTCGCCAGTCTCTGCATGGGGTACATCAAGAGGAAACAAACCATAGAGATAGAACTTAGAACTACTTCATTTGGTCAAGTTTCAAGGAGCTAGCACAAACCGTGTTTGATTTAGAGTTTCAAACACATCTATCTATATAGCAGAAAACAGAGTGAAACCTAAAAATTCAAAGTGTTACTGGAAACGAACGCTTGAACCTACAAGAGTGAAAATTGGGCAGCCAAGTGGGCTTAGTGAACTGATCATTACCACCAAGTATCATCAAGATTTGGTGAAAAAATGTTTGCTGAGATTTCAGCAAACTAGTAGTTTTCTGGAAGCTTGGCAACCCCTTTCAAACGAAAGTGTTTTTCGCCAGTCTGCATGGGGTACTTCAAGAGGAAACAAACCATAGAGATAGAACTTAGAACTACTTCATTTGGTCAAGTTTCAAGGAGCTAGCACAAACCGTGTTTGATTTAGAGTTCCAAACACATCTATCTATATAGCAGAAAACAGAGTGAAACCTAAAAATTCAAAGTGTTACTGGAAACGAACGCTTGAACCTAGAAGAGTGAAAATTGGGCAGCCAAGTGGGCTTAGTGAACTGATCATTACCACCAAGAATCATCAAGATTTGGTGAAAAAATGTTTGCTGAGATTTCAGCAAACGAGTAGTTTTTTGGAAGCTTGGCAACCCCTTTCAAACGAAAGTGTTCTTCGCCAGTCTCTGCATGAGGTACTTCAAGAGGAAACAAACCATAGAGATAGAACTTAGAACTACTTCATTTTGTCAAGTTTCACGGAGCTAGCACAAACCGTGTTTGATTTAGAGTTTCAAAGACATCTATCTATATAGCAGAAAACAGAGTGAAACCTAAAATTTCTAAGTGTTACTGGAAACGAACGCTTGAACCTAGAAGAGTGAAAGTTGGGCAGCCAAGTGGGATTAGTGAACTGATCATTTCCTCCAAGTATCATCAAGATTTGGTGAAAAAATGTTTACTGAGATTTCAGCAAACTAGTAGTTTTTTGGAAGCATGGCAACCCCTTAAAAACGAAAGTGTTTTTCGCCAGTCTCTGCATGGGGTACTTCAAGAGGAAACAAACCATAGAGATAGAACTTAGAACTACTTCATTTGGTCAAGTTTCAAGGAGCTAGCACAAAACGTGTTTGATTTAGAGTTTCAAACACATCTATCTATATAGCAGAAAACAGAGTGAAACCTAAAAATTCAAAGTGTTACTGGAAACGAACGCTTGAACCTAGAAGAGTGAAAATTGGGCAGCCAAGTGGGCTTAGTGAACTGATCATTACCACCAAGTATCATCAAGATTTGGTGAAAAAATTGTTGCTGAGATTTCAGCAAACGAGTAGTTTTTTGGAAGCTTGGCAACCCCTTTCAAACAAAAGTGTTTTTCGCCAGTCTCTGCATGGGGTACTTCAAGAGTAAACAAACCATAGAGATAGAACTTAGAACTACTTCATTTTGTCAAGTTTCACGGAGCTAGCACAAACCGTGTTTGATTTAGAGTTTCAAACACATCTATCTATATAGCAGAAAACAGAGTGAAACCTAAAAATTCAAACTGTTACTGGAAACGAATGCTTGAACCTAGAAGAGTGAAAGTTGGGCAGCCAAGTGGGATTAGTGAACTGATCATTTCCACCAAGTATCATCAAGATTTGGTGAAAAAATGTTTGCTGAGATTTCAGCAAACTAGTAGTTTTTTGGAAGCATGGCAACCCCTTTCAAACGAAAGTGTTTTTCGCTAGTCTCTGCATGGGGTACTTCAAGAGGAAACAAACCATAGAAATAGAACTTAGAACTACTTCATTTTGTCAAGTTTCAAGGAGCTAGCACAAACCGTGTTTGATTTAGAGTTTCAAACACATCTATCTATATAGCAGAAAACAGAGTGAAACCTAAAAATTCAAAGTGTTACTGGAAACGAACGCTTGAACCTAGAAGATTGAAAGTTGGGCAGCCAAGTGGGATTAGTGAACTGATCATTACCACCAAGTATCATCAAGATTTGGTGAAAAAATGTTTGCTGAGATTTCAGCAAACTAGTAGTTTTTTGGAAGCATGGCAACCCCTTTCAAACGAAAGTGTTTTTCGCCAGTCTCTGCATGGGGTACATCAAGAGGAAACAAACCATAGAGATAGAACTTAGAACTACTTCATTTGGTCAAGTTTCAAGGAGCTAGCACAAACCGTGTTTGATTTAGAGTTTCAAACACATCTATCTATATAGCAGAAAACAGAGTGAAACCTAAAAATTCAAAGTGTTACTGGAAACGAACGCTTGAACCTACAAGAGTGAAAATTGGGCAGCCAAGTGGGCTTAGTGAACTGATCATTACCACCAAGTATCATCAAGATTTGGTGAAAAAATGTTTGCTGAGATTTCAGCAAACTAGTAGTTTTCTGGAAGCTTGGCAACCCCTTTCAAACGAAAGTGTTTTTCGCCAGTCTGCATGGGGTACTTCAAGAGGAAACAAACCATAGAGATAGAACTTAGAACTACTTCATTTGGTCAAGTTTCAAGGAGCTAGCACAAACCGTGTTTGATTTAGAGTTTCAAACACATCTATCTATATAGCAGAAAACAGAGTGAAACCTAAAAATTCAAAGTGTTACTGGAAACGAACGCTTGAACCTAGAAGAGTGAAAATTGGGCAGCCAAGTGGGCTTAGTGAACTGATCATTACCACCAAGTATCATCATGATTTGGTGAAAAAATGGTTGCTGAGATTTCAGCAAACGAGTAGTTTTTTGGAAGCTTGGCAACCCCTTTCAAACGAAAGTGTTCTTCCCCAGTCTCTGCATTTGGTACTTCAAGAGGAAACAAACCATAGAGATAGAACTTAGAACTACTTCATATTGTCAAGTTTCACGGAGCTAGCACAAACCGTGTTTGATTTAGAGTTTCAAACACATCTATCTATATAGCAGAAAACAGAGTGAAACCTAAAAATTCAAACTGTTACTGGAACCGAACGCTTGAACCTAGAAGAGTGAAAGTTGGGCAGCCAAGTGGGATTAGTGAACTGATCATTACCACCAAGTATCATCAAGATTTGGTGAAAAAATGTTTGCTGAGATTTCAGCAAACTAGTAGTTTTTTGGAAGCATGGCAACCCCTTTCAAACGAAAGTGTTTTTTGCGCGTCTCTGCATGGGGTACTTCAAGAGGAAACAAACCATAGAGATAGAACTTAGAACTACTTCATTTTGTCAAGTTTCAAGGAGCTAGCACAAACCGTGTTTGATTTAGAGTTTCAAACACATCTATCTATATAGCAGAAAACAGAGTGAAACCTAAAAATTCAAAGTGTTACTGGAAACGAACGCTTGAACCTAGAAGAGTGAAAATTGGGCAGCCAAGTGTGCTTAGTGAACTGATCATTACCACCAAGTATCATCAAGATTTTGTGAAAAAATATTTGCTGAGATTTCAGCAAACGAGTAGTTTTTTGGAAGCTTGGCAACCCCTTTCAAACGAAAGTGTTCTTCGCCAGTCTCTGCATGGGGTACTTCAAGAGGAAACAAACCATAGAGACAGAACATAGAACTACTTCATTTGGTCAAGTATCAAGGAGCTAGCACAAACCGTGTTTGATTTAGAGTTTCAACACATCTATCTATATAGCAGAAAACAGAGTGAAACCTAAAAATTCAAAGTGTTACTGGAAACGAACGCTTGAACCTAGAAGAGTGAAAATTGGGCAGCCAAGTGGGCTTAGTGAACTGATCATTACCACCAAGTATCATCAAGATTTGGTGAAAAAATGTTTGCTGAGATGTCAGCAAACTAGTAGTTTTTTGGAAGCTTGGCAACCCCTTTCAAACGAAAGTGTTCTTCGCCAGTCTCTGCATGGGGTACTTCAAGAGGAAACAAACCATAGAGATAGAACTTAGAACTACTTCATTTTGTCAAGTTTCACGGAGCTAGCACAAACCGTGTTTGATTTAGAGTTTCAAACACATCTATCTATATAGCAGAAAACAGAGTGAAACCTAAAAATTCAAACTGTTACTGGAAACGAACGCTTGAACCTAGAAGAGTGAAAGTTGGGCAGCCAAGTGGGATTAGTGAACTGATCATTACCACCAAGTATCATCAAGATTTGGTGAAAAAATGTTTGCTGAGATTTCAGCAAACTAGTAGTTTTTTGGAAGCATGGCAACCCCTTTCAAACGAAAGTGTTTTTCGCCAGTGTCTGCATGGGGTACTTCAAGAGGAAACAAACCATAGAGATAGAACTTAGAACTACTTCATTTTGTCAAGTTTCACGGAGCTAGCACAAACCGTGTTTGATTTAGAGTTTCAAAGACATCTATCTATATAGCAGAAAACAGAGTGAAACCTAAAATTTCTAAGTGTTACTGGAAACGAACGCTTGAACCTAGAAGAGTGAAAGTTGGGCAGCCAAGTGGGATTAGTGAACTGATCATTTCCTCCAAGTATCATCAAGATTTGGTGAAAAAATGTTTACTGAGATTTCAGCAAACTAGTAGTTTTTTGGAAGCATGGCAACCCCTTAAAAACGAAAGTGTTTTTCGCCAGTCTCTGCATGGGGTACTTCAAGAGGAAACAAACCATAGAGATAGAACTTAGAACTACTTCATTTGGTCAAGTTTCAAGGAGCTAGCACAAAACGTGTTTGATTTAGAGTTTCAAACACATCTATCTATATAGCAGAAAACAGAGTGAAACCTAAAAATTCAAAGTGTTACTGGAAACGAACGCTTGAACCTAGAAGAGTGAAAATTGGGCAGCCAAGTGGGCTTAGTGAACTGATCATTACCACCAAGTATCATCAAGATTTGGTGAAAAAATTGTTGCTGAGATTTCAGCAAACGAGTAGTTTTTTGGAAGCTTGGCAACCCCTTTCAAACAAAAGTGTTTTTTCGCCAGTCTCTGCATGGGGTACTTCAAGAGTAAACAAACCATAGAGATAGAACTTAGAACTACTTCATTTTGTCAAGTTTCACGGAGCTAGCACAAACCGTGTTTGATTTAGAGTTTCAAACACATCTATCTATATAGCAGAAAACAGAGTGAAACCTAAAAATTCAAACTGTTACTGGAAACGAATGCTTGAACCTAGAAGAGTGAAAGTTGGGCAGCCAAGTGGGATTAGTGAACTGATCATTTCCACCAAGTATCATCAAGATTTGGTGAAAAAATGTTTGCTGAGATTTCAGCAAACTAGTAGTTTTTTGGAAGCATGGCAACCCCTTTCAAACGAAAGTGTTTTTCGCTAGACTCTGCATGGGGTACTTCAAGAGGAAACAAACCATAGAAATAGAACTTAGAACTACTTCATTTTGTCAAGTTTCAAGGAGCTAGCACAAACCGTGTTTGATTTAGAGTTTCAAACACATCTATCTATATAGCAGAAAACAGAGTGAAACCTAAAAATTCAAAGTGTTACTGGAAACGAACGCTTGAACCTAGAAGATTGAAAGTTGGGCAGCCAAGTGGGATTAGTGAACTGATCATTACCACCAAGTTTCATCAAGATTTGGTGAAAAAATGTTTGCTGAGATTTCAGCAAACTAGTAGTTTTTTGGAAGCATGGCAACCCCTTTCAAACGAAAGTGTTTTTCGCCAGTCTCTGCATGGGGTACTTCAAGAGGAAACAAACCATAGAGATAGAACTTAGAACTACTTCATTTGGTCAAGTTTCAAGGAGCTAGCACAAACCGTGTTTGATTTAGAGTTTCAAACACATCTATCTATATAGCAGAAAACAGAGTGAAACCTAAAAATTCAAAGTGTTACTGGAAACGAACGCTTGAACCTACAAGAGTGAAAATTGGGCAGCCAAGTGGGCTTAGTGAACTGATCATTACCACCAAGTATCATCATGATTTGGTGAAAAAATGGTTGCTGAGATTTCAGCAAACGAGTAGTTTTTTGGAAGCTTGGCAACCCCTTTCAAACGAAAGTGTTCTTCCCCAGTCTCTGCATTTGGTACTTCAAGAGGAAACAAACCATAGAGATAGAACTTAGAACTACTTCATTTTGTCAAGTTTCACGGAGCTAGCACAAACCGTGTTTGATTTAGAGTTTCAAACACATCTATCTATATAGCAGAAAACAGAGTGAAACCTAAAAATTCAAACTGTTACTGGAAACGAACGCTTGAACCTAGAAGAGTGAAAGTTGGGCAGCCAAGTGGGATTAGTGAACTGATCATTACCACCAAGTATCATCAAGATTTGGTGAAAAAATGTTTGCTGAGATTTCAGCAAACTAGTAGTTTTTTGGAAGCATGGCAACCCCTTTCAAACGAAAGTGTTTTTTGCGCGTCTCTGCATGGGGTACTTCAAGAGGAAACAAACCATAGAGATAGAACTTAGAACTACTTCATTTTGTCAAGTTTCAAGGAGCTAGCACAAACCGTGTTTGATTTAGAGTTTCAAACACATCTATCTATATAGCAGAAAACAGAGTGAAACCTAAAAATTCAAAGTGTTACTGGAAACGAACGCTTGAACCTAGAAGAGTGAAAATTGGGCAGCCAAGTGGGCTTAGTGAACTGATCATTACCACCAAGTATCATCAAGATTTTGTGAAAAAATATTTGCTGAGATTTCAGCAAACGAGTAGTTTTTTGGAAGCTTGGCAACCCCTTTCAAACGAAAGTGTTCTTCGCCAGTCTCTGCATGGGGTACTTCAAGAGGAAACAAACCATAGAGACAGAACATAGAACTACTTCATTTGGTCAAGTATCAAGGAGCTAGCACAAACCGTGTTTGATTTAGAGTTTCAACACATCTATCTATATAGCAGAAAACAGAGTGAAACCTAAAAATTCAAAGTGTTACTGGAAACGAACGCTTGAACGTAGAAGAGTGAAAATTGGGCAGCCAAGTGGGCTTAGTGAACTGATCATTACCACCAAGTATCATCAAGATTTGGTGAAAAAATGTTTGCTGAGATGTCAGCAAACTAGTAGTTTTTTGGAAGCTTGGCAACCCCTTTCAAACGAAAGTGTTCTTCGCCAGTCTCTGCATGGGGTACTTCAAGAGGAAACAAACCATAGAGATAGAACTTAGAACTACTTCATTTTGTCAAGTTTCACGGAGCTAGCACAAACCGTGTTTGATTTAGAGTTTCAAACACATCTATCTATATAGCAGAAAACAGAGTGAAACCTAAAAATTCAAACTGTTACTGGAAACGAACGCTTGAACCTAGAAGAGTGAAAGTTGGGCAGCCAAGTGGGATTAGTGAACTGATCATTACCACCAAGTATCATCAAGATTTGGTGAAAAAATGTTTGCTGAGATTTCAGCAAACTAGTAGTTTTTGGAAGCATGGCAACCCCTTTCAAACGAAAGTGTTTTTCGCCAGTGTCTGCATGGGGTACTTCAAGAGGAAACAAACCATAGAGATAGAACTTAGAACTACTTCATTTTGTCAAGTTTCAAGGAGCTAGCACAAACCGTGTTTGATTTAGAGTTTCAAACACATCTATCTATATAGCAGAAAACAGAGTGAAACCTAAAAATTCAAAGTGTTACTGGAAACGAACGCTTGAACCTAGAAGAGTGAAAATTGAGCAGCCAAGTGGGCTTAGTGAACTGATCATTACCACCAAGTATCATCAAGATTTGGTGAAAAAATGGTTGCTGAAGTTTCAGCAAACGAGTAGTTTTTTGGAAGCTTGGCAACCCCTTTCAAACGAAAGTGTTCTTCGCCAGTCTCTGCATGGGGTACTTCAAGAGGAAACCAACCATAGAGATAGAACTTAGAACTACTTCATTTTGTCAAGTTTCACGGAGCTAGCACAAACCGTGTTTGATTTAGAGTTTCAAACACATCTATCTATATAGCAGAAAACAGAGTGAAACCTAAAAATTCAAACTGTTACTGGAAACGAACGCTTGAACCTAGAAGAGTGAAAGTTGGGCAGCCAAGTGGGCTTAGTGAACTGATCATTACCACCAAGTATCATCAAGATTTGGTGAAAAAATGTTTGCTGAGATTTCAGCAAACTTGTAGTTTTTTGGAAGCATGGCAACCCCTTTCAAACGAAAGTGTTTTTCGCCAGTCTCTGCATGGGGTACTTCAAGAGGAAACAAACCATAGAGATAGAACTTAGAACTACTTCATTTGGTCAAGTTTCAAGGAGCTAGCACAAACCGTGTTTGATTTAGAGTTTCAACACATCTATCTATATAGCAGTAAACAGAGTGAAACCTAAAATTCAAAGTGTTACTGGAAACGAACGCTTGAACCTAGAAGAGTGAAAATTGGGCAGCCAAGTGGGATTAGTGAACTGATCATTACCACCAAGTATCATCAAGATTTGGTGAAAAAATGTTTGCTGAGATTTCAGCAAACTAGTAGTTTTTTGGAAGCTTGGCAACCCCTTTCAAACCAAAGTGTTCTTCGCCAGTCTCTGCATGGGGTACTTCAAGAGGAAACAAACCATAGAGATAGAACTTAGAACTACTTCATTTTTTCAAGTTTCATGGAGCTAGCACAAACCGTGTTTGATTTAGAGTTTCAAACACATCTATCTATATAGCAGAAAACAGAGTGAAACCTAAAAATTCAAAGTGTTACTGTAAACGAACGCTTGAACCTAGAAGAGTGAAAGTTGGGCAGCCAAGTGGGATTAGTGAACTGATCATTACCACCAAGTATCATCAAGATTTGGTGAAAAAATGTTTGCTGAGATTTCAGCAAAAGAGTAGTTTTTTGGAAGCTTGGCAACCCCTTTCAAACGAAAGTGTTTTTCGCCAGTCTCTGCATGGGGTACTTCAAGAGGAAACAAACCATAGAGATAGAACTTAGAACTACTTCATTTGGTCAAGTTTCAAAAAGCTAGCACAAACCGTGTTTGATTTAGAATTCCAAACACAGCTATCTATGTTGGAGAAAACAGAGTGAAACCTAAAAATTCAAACAGTCACTGGAAACGAAAGCTTCAACCTAGGAGAATAAAATTTGGGCAGCCAAGTGGGATTAGTTAACTGATCATTACCACCAGGTATCATCAAGATTTGGTGAAAAAATGTTTGCTGAGATTTCAGCAAACTAGTAGTTTTTTGGAAGCTTGGCAACCCCTTTCAAACGAAAGTGTTTATCGCCAGTCTCTGCATGGGGTACTTCAAGAGAAAAAAACCATAGAGATAGAACTAACAACTACTTCATTTTGTCAAGTTTCAAGGAGCTAGCACAAACCGTGTTTGATTTAAAGTTTCAAAGACATCTATCTATATAGCAGAAAACAGAGTGAAAAATAAAATTTCTAAGTGTTACTGGAAACGAACGCTTGAACCTAGAAGAGTAAAAATTCGGCAGCCAAGTGGGCTTAGTGAACTGATCATTACCACCAAGTATCATCAAGTTTTGGTGAAAAAATGTTTGCTGAGATTTCAGCAAACTAATAGTTTTTTGGAAGCTTGGCAACCCCTTTCAAACGAAAGTGTTTTTCGCCAGTCTATGCATGGGGTACTTCAAGAGGAAACAAACCATAGAGATAGAACTTAGAACTACTTCATTTGGTCAAGTTTCAAGGAGCTAGCACAAACCGTGTTTGATTTAGAGTTCCAAACACATCTATCTATATAGCAGAAAACAGAGTGAAACCTAAAAATTCAAAGTGTTACTGGAAACGAACGCTTGAACCTAGAAGAGTGAAAATTGGGCAGCCAAGTGGGCTTAGTGAACTGATCATTACCACCAATTATCATCAAGATTTGGTGAAAAAATGTTTGGTGAGATTTCAGCAAACGAGTAGTTTTTTAGAAGCATGGCAACCCCTTTCAAACGAAAGTGTTTTTCGCCAGTCTCTGCCTGGGGTACTTCAACAGGAAACAAACCATAGAAATAGAACTTAGAACTACTTCATTTTGTCAAGTTTCAAGGAGCTAGCACAAACCGTGTTTGATTTAG
>NW_027511200.1:0-27462 GCF_048772815.1 Callospermophilus lateralis | reverse complement strand
TTCTAAGTTCTGTCTCTATGGTTTGTTTCCTCTTGAAGTAGCCACAAGCAGAGACTGCGGAAGACACTTTCATTGGAAAGCTGCGGCATGCTTCCAAAAAAGTACTGGTTTTCTCAATAGTCGGCAAATATTTCTTCATCCAATCCTGATGATTCTGTGTGGTAATGATCAGTTCACTAAGTCCACTTAGCTGCCCAATTTTCACTCTTCTTGCTTGAAGCGTTCGTTTCCAGTAACACGTAGAATTTTTAGGTTTCACTCTATTTCCTCCTATGTAGATAGATGTGTTTGGAACTCTAATACAAACACAGTTTGTGCTAGCTTTTTGAAACTTGGCAAAATATAGTAGTTCTAAGTTCTCTCTTTGTGGTTTGTTTCTTCTTGAATTACCCCAAGCAGAGACTGCCGAAGGACACTTTCAATTCAAAGGTGTGCCCAGCTTCCAAAAAACTACTGGTTTTCTGAAATCTCGGCAAATTTTTTTCCCCCAATCTTGATGATTCTCTGTGGTAATGATCAGTTCACTAAGTCCACTTAGCTGCCCAATTTTCACTCTTCTTGCTTGAAGCGTTCGTTTCCAGTAACACGTAGAATTTTTAGGTTTCACTCTATTTCCTCCTATGTAGATAGATGTGTTTGGAACTCTAATACAAACATGGTTTGTGCTAGCCTTTTGAAACTTGACAAAATATAGTAGTTCTAAGTTCTGTCTTTGTGGTTTTATTCCTCTTGAATTACCTTAAGCAGAGACTGCCGCAAGACACTTTCATTTCAAAGGTGTGCCAAGCTTCCAAAAAACTACTGGTTTTCTGAAATCTCGGCAAATTTTTTTTCCCCCAATCTTGATGATTCTCTGTGGTAATGATCAGTTCAATAAGTCCACTTAGCTGCCCAATTTTCATTCTTATTGCTTGAAGCGTTCGTTTCCAGTAACACTTTGAATTTTTAGGTTTCACTCTCCTTCTATATAGATAGATGTGTTTGGAACTCTAAATCAAACACGGTTTGTGATAGCTTTTTGAAACTTCACACAATAATGTAGTTCTAAGTTCTGTCTCTATGGTTTGTTTCCTCTTGAAGTAGCCAGAAGCTGAGACTGCGTAAAACACTTTCATTGGAAAGGTGTGCCAAGCTTCCAAAAAACTACTGGTTTTCTGAATAGTCGGCAAATATTTTTTCATCCGATCTTGATGATTCTCTGTGGTAAAGATCAGTTCACTAAGTCCACTTCGCTGCCTAATTTTCACTCTTCTTGCTTGAATCATTCGTTTCCAGTAACACTTAGAATTTTTAGGTTTCACTCTATTTCCTCCTATATAGATAGATGATTTTGGATGTCTAAATCAAACACGGTTTGTGCTAGCTCCTGGGATATTTGACAAAATACAGTAGTTCTAAGTTCTATCTCTATGGTTTGTTTCGTCTTGAAGTACCCCAACAGAGACTGCCGAAGGACGCTTTCATTTCAAAGGTGTGCGAAGCTTTTAAAAACTACTGTTTTTTTGAAATCTCGGCAAATATTATTTCACCCAATCTAGATGATTCTCTGTGGTAATGATCAGTTCACTAAGTCCACTTAGCTGCCCAATTTTCACTCTTCTTGCTTGAAGCGTTCGTTTCCAGTAACACTTAGAATTTTTACGTTTCACTCTATTTCTTCCTATATAGATAGATGTGTTTGGAAGTCTAAATCAAACACGGTTTGTGCTAGCTCCTTGAAACTTGACAAAATAAAGTAGTTCTAAGTTCTGTTTTTGTGGTTTTATTCCTCTTGAATTACCTTAAGCAGAGACTGCCGAAAGACACTTTCATTTCAAAGGTGTGCCAAGCTTCCAAAAAACGACTGGTTTTGTTAATCTCGGCAAATTTTTTTTTCACCCAATCTTGATGATTCTCTGTGGTAATGATCAGTTCTCTAAGTCCACTCTGCTGCCCAATATTCACTCTTCTAGGATGAAGCGTTCGTTACCAGTAACAGTTTGAATTTTTAGGTTTTACTCTGTTTTCTCCCATATAGATAGATGTGTTTGGTACTCTAAATCAAACACGGTTTGTGCTAGCTCCTTAACACTTGACAAAATAAAGTAGTTCTAAGTTCTGTCTGTGTGGTTTGTTTCCTCTTGAAGTAGCCACAAGCAGAGACTGCGTAAGACACTTTCATTGGAAAGGTGTGCCAAGCTTCCAAAAATCTACTGGTTTTCTGAATAGTCGGCAAATATTTTTTCATCCGATCTTGATGATTCTCTGTGGTAATAATCAGTTCACTAAGTCCACTTAGCTGCCCAATATTCACTCTTTTAGAATAAAGCGTTCGTTTCCAGTAACAGTTTGAGTTTTTAGGTTTCACTCTATTTCCTCCTATATAGATAGATGTTTTTGGAAGTCTAAATCAAACACGGTTTGTGCTAGCTCCCTGAAACTTGACAAAATAAAGTAGTTCTAAGTTCTGTCTTTGTGGTTTGTTTCTTCTTGAATTCCCCCAAGCAGAGACTGCCGAAAGCCGAAACACACTTTCATTTCAAAGGTGTGCCAAGCTTCCAAAAAACTACTGGTTTTCTGAAATGTCGTCAAATTATTTTTCACCCAATTTGGTGATTCTCTGTGGTAATGATCAGATCACTAAGTCCACTTAGCTGCCCAATTTTCACTCTTCTTGCTTGAAGCGTTCGTTTCCAGTAACACGTAGAATTTTTAGGTTTCACTCTATTTCCTCTTATATAGATAGATGTGTTTGGAACTCTAATACAAACACGGTTTGTGCTAGCTTTTTGAAACTTGGCAAAATATAGTAGTTCTAAGTTCTCTCTTTGTGGTTTGTTTCTTCTTGAATTACCCCAAGCAGAGACTGCCGAAGGACACTTTCAATTCAAAGGTGTGCCCAGCTTCCAAAAAACTACTGGTTTTCTGAAATCTCGGCAAATTTTTTCCCCCAATCTTGATGATTCTCTGTGGTAATGATCAGTTCACTAAGTCCACTTGGCTGCCCAATTTTCACTCTTCTTGCTTGAAGCGTTCGTTTCCAGTAACACTTAGAGTTTTTAGGTTTCACTCTGTTTTCTCCTATATAGATAGATGTGTTTGGAAATCTAAATGAAACACGGTTTGTGCTCGCTTTTTGAAACTTCACCAAATAAAGTAGTTCTAAGTTCTGTCTCTATGGTTTGTTTCCTCTTGAAGTAGCCACAAGCAGAGACTGCGGAAGACACTTTCATTGGAAAGCTGCGGCATGCTTCCAAAAAAGTACTGGTTTTCTCAATAGTCGGCAAATATTTCTTCATCCAATCTTGATGATTCTGTGTGGTAATGATCAGTTCACTAAGTCCACTTAGCTCCCCAATTTTCACTCTTCTTGCTTGAAGCGTTCGTTTCCAGTAACACGTAGAATTTTTAGGTTTCACTCTATTTCCTCCTATGTAGATAGATGTGTTTGGAACTCTAATACAAACACGGTTTGTGCTAGCTTTTTGAAACTTGGCAAAATATAGTAGTTCTAAGTTCTCTCTTTGTGGTTTGTTTCTTCTTGAATTACCCCAAGCAGAGACTGCCGAAGGACACTTTCAATTCAAAGGTGTGCCCAGCTTCCAAAAAACTACTGGTTTTCTGAAATCTCGGCAAATTTTTTTCCCCCAATCTTGATGATTCTCTGTGGTAATGATCAGTTCACTAAGTCCACTTAGCTGCCCAATTTTCACTCTTCTTGCTTGAAGCGTTCGGTTCCAGTAACACGTAGAATTTTTAGGTTTCACTCTATTTCCTCCTATGTAGATAGATGTGTTTGGAACTCTAATACAAACATGGTTTGTGCTAGCCTTTTGAAACTTGACAAAATATAGTAGTTCTAAGTTCTGTCTTTGTGGTTTTATTCCTCTTGAATTACCTTAAGCAGAGACTGCCGCAAGACACTTTCATTTCAAAGGTGTGCCAAGCTTCCAAAAAACTACTGGTTTTCTGAAATCTCGGCAAATTTTTTTTCCCCCAATCTTGATGATTCTCTGTGGTAATGATCAGTTCAATAAGTCCACTTAGCTGCCCAATTTTCATTCTTATTGCTTGAAGCGTTCGTTTCCAGTAACACTTTGAATTTTTAGGTTTCACTCTCCTTCTATATAGATAGATGTGTTTGGAACTCTAAATCAAACACGGTTTGTGATAGCTTTTTGAAACTTCACACAATAATGTAGTTCTAAGTTCTGTCTCTATGGTTTGTTTCCTCTTGAAGTAGCCAGAAGCTGAGACTGCATAAAACACTTTCATTGGAAAGGTGTGCCAAGCTTCCAAAAAACTACTGGTTTCTGAATAGTCGGCAAATATTTTTTCATCCGATCTTGATGATTCTCTGTGGTAAAGATCAGTTCACTAAGTCCACTTCGCTGCCTAATTTTCACTCTTCTTGCTTGAATCATTCGTTTCCAGTAACACTTAGAATTTTTAGGTTTCACTCTATTTCCTCCTATATAGATAGATGATTTTGGATGTCTAAATCAAACACGGTTTGTGCTAGCTCCTGGAAATTTGACAAAATAAAGTAGTTCTAAGTTCTATCTCTATGGTTTGTTTCGTCTTGAAGTATCCCAACAGAGACTGCCGAAGGACGCTTTCATTTCAAAGGTGTGCGAAGCTTTTAAAAACTACTGGTTTTTTGAAATCTCGGCAAATATTATTTCACCCAATCTAGATGATTCTCTGTGGTAATGATCAGTTCACTAAGTCCACTTAGCTGCCCAATTTTCACTCTTCTTGCTTGAAGCGTTCGTTTCCAGTAACACTTAGAATTTTTACGTTTCACTCTATTTCTTCCTATATAGATAGATGTGTTTGGAAGTCTAAATCAAACACGGTTTGTGCTAGCTCCTTGAAACTTGACAAAATAAAGTAGTTCTAAGTTCTGTTTTTGTGGTTTTATTCCTCTTGAATTACCTTAAGCAGAGACTGCCGAAAGACACTTTCATTTCAAAGGTGTGCCAAGCTTCCAAAAAACGACTGGTTTTGTTAATCTCGGCAAATTTTTTTTCACCCAATCTTGATGATTCTCTGTGGTAATGATCAGTTCTCTAAGTCCACTCTGCTGCCCAATATTCACTCTTCTAGAATGAAGCGTTCGTTACCAGTAACAGTTTGAATTTTTAGGTTTTACTCTGTTTTCTCCCATATAGATAGATGTGTTTGGTACTCTAAATCAAACACGGTTTGTGCTAGCTCCTTAACACTTGACAAAATAAAGTAGTTCTAAGTTCTGTCTGTGTGGTTTGTTTCCTCTTGAAGTAGCCACAAGCAGAGACTGCGTAAGACACTTTCATTGGAAAGGTGTGCCAAGCTTCCAAAAATCTACTGGTTTTCTGAATAGTCGGCAAATATTTTTTCATCCGATCTTGATGAGTCTCTGTGGTAATAATCAGTTCACTAAGTCCACTTAGCTGCCCAATATTCACTCTTTTAGAATAAAGCGTTCGTTTCCAGTAACAGTTTGAGTTTTTAGGTTTCACTCTATTTCCTCCTATATAGATAGATGTTTTTGGAAGTCTAAATCAAACACGGTTTGTGCTAGCTCCCTGAAACTTGACAAAATAAAGTAGTTCTAAGTTCTGTCTTTGTGGTTTGTTTCTTCTTGAATTCCCCCAAGCAGAGACTGCCGAAACACACTTTCATTTCAAAGGTGTGCCAAGCTTCCAAAAAACTACTGGTTTTCTGAAATGTCGTCAAATTATTTTTCACCCAATTTGGTGATTCTCTGTGGTAATGATCAGATCACTAAGTCCACTTAGCTGCCCAATTTTCACTCTTCTTGCTTGAAGCGTTCGTTTCCAGTAACACATAGAATTTTTAGGTTTCACTCTATTTCCTCTTATATAGATAGATGTGTTTGGAACTCTAATACAAACACGGTTTGTGCTAGCTTTTGAAACTTGGCAAAATATAGTAGTTCTAAGTTCTCTCTTTGTGGTTTGTTTCTTCTTGAATTACCCCAAGCAGAGACTGCCGAAGGACACTTTCAATTCAAAGGTGTGCCAGCTTCCAAAAAACTACTGGTTTTCTGAAATCTCGGCAAATTTTTCCCCCAATCTTGATGATTCTCTGTGGTAATGATCAGTTCACTAAGTCCACTTGGCTGCCCAATTTTCACTCTTCTTGCTTGAAGCGTTCGTTTCCAGTAACACTTAGAGTTTTTAGGTTTCACTCTGTTTTCTCCTATATAGATAGATGTGTTTGGAAATCTAAATGAAACACGGTTTGTGCTCGCTTTTTGAAACTTCACCAAATAAAGTAGTTCTAAGTTCTGTCTCTATGGTTTGTTTCCTCTTGAAGTAGCCACAAGCAGAGACTGCGGAAGACACTTTCATTGGAAAGCTGCGGCATGCTTCCAAAAAAGTACTGGTTTTCTCAATAGTCGGCAAATATTTCTTCATCCAATCTTGATGATTCTGTGTGGTAATAATCAGTTCACTAAGTCCACTTAGCTCCCCAATTTTCACTCTTCTTGCTTGAAGCGTTCGTTTCCAGTAACACGTAGAATTTTTAGGTTTCACTCTATTTCCTCCTATGTAGATAGATGTGTTTGGAACTCTAATACAAACACGGTTTGTGCTAGCTTTTTGAAACTTGGCAAAATATAGTAGTTCTAAGTTCTCTCTTTGTGGTTTGTTTCTTCTTGAATTACCCCAAGCAGAGACTGCCGAAGGACACTTTCAATTCAAAGGTGTGCCCAGCTTCCAAAAAACTACTGGTTTTCTGAAATCTCGGCAAATTTTTTTCCCCCAATCTTGATGATTCTCTGTGGTAATGATCAGTTCACTAAGTCCACTTAGCTGCCCAATTTTCACTCTTCTTGCTTGAAGCGTTCGTTTCCAGTAACACGTAGAATTTTTAGGTTTCACTCTATTTCCTCCTATGTAGATAGATGTGTTTGGAACTCTAATACAAACATGGTTTGTGCTAGCCTTTTGAAACTTGACAAAATATAGTAGTTCTAAGTTCTGTCTTTGTGGTTTTATTCCTCTTGAATTACCTTAAGCAGAGACTGCCGCAAGACACTTTCATTTCAAAGGTGTGCCAGGCTTCCAAAAAACTACTGGTTTTCTGAAATCTCGGCAAATTTTTTTTCCCCCAATCTTGATGATTCTCTGTGGTAATGATCAGTTCAATAAATCCACTTAGCTGCCCAATTTTCATTCTTATTGCTTGAAGCGTTCGTTTCCAGTAACACTTTGAATTTTTAGGTTTCACTCTCCTTCTATATAGATAGATGTGTTTGGAACTCTAAATCAAACACGGTTTGTGATAGCTCCCTGAAACTTGACAAAATAAAGTAGTTCTAAGTTCTGTCTTTGTGGTTTGTTTCTTCTTGAATTCCCCCAAGCAGAGACTGCCGAAACACACTTTCATTTCAAAGGTGTGCCAAGCTTCCAAAAAACTACTGGTTTTCTGAAATGTCGTCAAATTATTTTTCACCCAATTTGGTGATTCTCTGTGGTAATGATCAGATCACTAAGTCCACTTAGCTGCCCAATTTTCACTCTTCTTGCTTGAAGCGTTCGTTTCCAGTAACACGTAGAATTTTTAGGTTTCACTCTATTTCCTCTTATATAGATAGATGTGTTTGGAACTCTAATACAAACACGGTTTGTGCTAGCTTTTTGAAACTTGGCAAAATATAGTAGTTCTAAGTTCTCTCTTTGTGGTTTGTTTCTTCTTGAATTACCCCAAGCAGAGACTGCCGAAGGACACTTTCAATTCAAAGGTGTGCCCAGCTTCCAAAAAACTACTGGTTTTCTGAAATCTCGGCAAATTTTTTCCCCCAATCTTGATGATTCTCTGTGGTAATGATCAGTTCACTAAGTCCACTTGGCTGCCCAATTTTCACTCTTCTTGCTTGAAGCGTTCGTTTCCAGTAACACTTAGAGTTTTTAGGTTTCACTCTGTTTTCTCCTATATAGATAGATGTGTTTGGAAATCTAAATGAAACACGGTTTGTGCTCGCTTTTTGAAACTTCACCAAATAAAGTAGTTCTAAGTTCTGTCTCTATGGTTTGTTTCCTCTTGAAGTAGCCACAAGCAGAGACTGCGGAAGACACTTTCATTGGAAAGCTGCGGCATGCTTCCAAAAAAGTACTGGTTTTCTCAATAGTCGGCAAATATTTCTTCATCCAATCTTGATGATTCTGTGTGGTAATGATCAGTTCACTAAGTCCACTTAGCTGCCCAATTTTCACTCTTCTTGCTTGAAGCGTTCGTTTCCAGTAACACGTAGAATTTTTAGGTTTCACTCTATTTCCTCCTATGTAGATAGATGTGTTTGGAACTCTAATACAAACACGGTTTGTGCTAGCTTTTTGAAACTTGGCAAAATATAGTAGTTCTAAGTTCTCTCTTTGTGGTTTGTTTCTTCTTGAATTACCCCAAGCAGAGACTGCCGAAGGACACTTTCAATTCAAAGGTGTGCCCAGCTTCCAAAAAACTACTGGTTTTCTGAAATCTCGGCAAATTTTTTTCCCCCAATCTTGATGATTCTCTGTGGTAATGATCAGTTCACTAAGTCCACTTAGCTGCCCAATTTTCACTCTTCTTGCTTGAAGCGTTCGTTTCCAGTAACACGTAGAATTTTTAGGTTTCACTCTATTTCCTCCTATGTAGATAGATGTGTTTGGAACTCTAATACAAACATGGTTTGTGCTAGCCTTTTGAAACTTGACAAAATATAGTAGTTCTAAGTTCTGTCTTTGTGGTTTTATTCCTCTTGAATTACCTTAAGCAGAGACTGCCGCAAGACACTTTCATTTCAAAGGTGTGCCAAGCTTCCAAAAAACTACTGGTTTTCTGAAATCTCGGCAAATTTTTTTTCCCCCAATCTTGATGATTCTCTGTGGTAATGATCAGTTCAATAAATCCACTTAGCTGCCCAATTTTCATTCTTATTGCTTGAAGCGTTCGTTTCCAGTAACACTTTGAATTTTTAGGTTTCACTCTCCTTCTATATAGATAGATGTGTTTGGAACTCTAAATCAAACACGGTTTGTGATAGCTTTTTGAAACTTCACACAATAATGTAGTTCTAAGTTCTGTCTCTATGGTTTGTTTCCTCTTGAAGTAGCCAGAAGCTGAGACTGCATAAAACACTTTCATTGGAAAGGTGTGCCAAGCTTCCAAAAAACTACTGGTTTTCTGAATAGTCGGCAAATATTTTTTCATCCGATCTTGATGATTCTCTGTGGTAAAGATCAGTTCACTAAGTCCACTTCGCTGCCTAATTTTCACTCTTCTTGCTTGAATCATTCGTTTCCAGTAACACTTAGAATTTTTAGGTTTCACTCTATTTCCTCCTATATAGATAGATGATTTTGGATGTCTAAATCAAACACGGTTTGTGCTAGCTCCTGGATATTTGACAAAATAACGTAGTTCTAAGTTCTATCTCTATGGTTTGTTTCGTCTTGAAGTACCCCAACAGAGACTGCCGAAGGACGCTTTCATTTCAAAGGTGTGCGAAGCTTTTAAAAACTACTGGTTTTTTGAAATCTCGGCAAATATTATTTCACCCAATCTAGATGATTCTCTGTGGTAATGATCAGTTCACTAAGTCCACTTAGCTGCCCAATTTTCACTCTTCTTGCTTGAAGCGTTCGTTTCCAGTAACACTTAGAATTTTTACGTTTCACTCTATTTCTTCCTATATAGATAGATGTGTTTGGAAGTCTAAATCAAACACGGTTTGTGCTAGCTCCTTGAAACTTGACAAAATAAAGTAGTTCTAAGTTCTGTTTTTGTGGTTTTATTCCTCTTGAATTACCTTAAGCAGAGACTGCCGAAAGACACTTTCATTTCAAAGGTGTGCCAAGCTTCCAAAAAACGACTGGTTTTGTTAATCTCGGCAAATTTTTTTTCACCCAATCTTGATGATTCTCTGTGGTAATGATCAGTTCTCTAAGTCCACTCTGCTGCCCAATATTCACTCTTCTAGGATGAAGCGTTCGTTACCAGTAACAGTTTGAATTTTTAGGTTTTACTCTGTTTTCTCCCATATAGATAGATGTGTTTGGTACTCTAAATCAAACACGGTTTGTGCTAGCTCCTTAACACTTGACAAAATAAAGTAGTTCTAAGTTCTGTCTGTGTGGTTTGTTTCCTCTTGAAGTAGCCACAAGCAGAGACTGCGTAAGACACTTTCATTGGAAAGGTGTGCCAAGCTTCCAAAAATCTACTGGTTTTCTGAATAGTCGGCAAATATTTTTTCATCCGATCTTGATGATTCTCTGTGGTAATAATCAGTTCACTAAGTCCACTTAGCTGCCCAATATTCACTCTTTTAGAATGAAGCGTTCGTTTCCAGTAACAGTTTGAGTTTTTAGGTTTCACTCTATTTCCTCCTATATAGATAGATGTTTTTGGAAGTCTAAATCAAACACGGTTTGTGCTAGCTCCCTGAAACTTGACAAAATAAAGTAGTTCTAAGTTCTGTCTTTGTGGTTTGTTTCTTCTTGAATTCCCCCAAGCAGAGACTGCCGAAACACACTTTCATTTCAAAGGTGTGCCAAGCTTCCAAAAAACTACTGGTTTTCTGAAATGTCGTCAAATTATTTTTCACCCAATTTGGTGATTCTCTGTGGTAATGATCAGATCACTAAGTCCTCTTAGCTGCCCAATTTTCACTCTCTTGCTTGAAGCGTTCGTTTCCAGTAACACGTAGAATTTTTAGGTTTCACTCTATTTCCTCCTATATAGATAGATGTGTTTGGAACTCTAATACAAACATGGTTTGTGCTAGCTTTTTGAAACTTGGCAAAATATAGTAGTTCTAAGTTCTCTCTTTGTGGTTTGTTTCTTCTTGAATTACCCCAAGCAGAGACTGCCGAAGGACACTTTCAATTCAAAGGTGTGCCCAGCTTCCAAAAAACTACTGGTTTTCTGAAATCTCGGCAAATTTTTTCCCCCAATCTTGATGATTCTCTGTGGTAATGATCAGTTCACTAAGTCCACTTGGCTGCCCAATTTTCAATCTTCTTGCTTGAAGCGTTCGTTTCCAGTAACACTTAGAGTTTTTAGGTTTCACTCTGTTTTCTCCTATATAGATAGATGTGTTTGGAAATCTAAATGAAACACGGTTTGTGCTCGCTTTTTGAAACTTCACCAAATAAAGTAGTTCTAAGTTCTGTCTCTATGGTTTGTTTCCTCTTGAAGTAGCCACAAGCAGAGACTGCGAAAGACACTTTCATTGGAAAGCTGAGGCATGCTTCCAAAAAAGTACTGGTTTTCTCAATAGTCGGCAAATATTTCTTCATTCAATCTTGATGATTCTGTGTGGTAATGATCAGTTCACTAAGTCCACTTAGCTGCCCAATTTTCACTCTTCTTGCTTGAAGCGTTCGTTTCCAGTAACACGTAGAATTTTTAGGTTTCACTCTATTTCCTCCTATGTAGATAGATGTGTTTGGAACTCTAATACAAACACGGTTTGTGCTAGCTTTTTGAAACTTGGCAAAATATAGTAGTTCTAAGTTCTCTCTTTGTGGTTTGTTTCTTCTTGAATTACCCCAAGCAGAGACTGCCGAAGGACACTTTCAATTCAAAGGTGTGCCCAGCTTCCAAAAAACTACTGGTTTTCTGAAATCTCGGCAAATTTTTTTCCCCCAATCTTGATGATTCTCTGTGGTAATGATCAGTTCACTAAGTCCACTTAGCTGCCCAATTTTCACTCTTCTTGCTTGAAGCGTTCGTTTCCAGTAACACGTAGAATTTTTAGGTTTCACTCTATTTCCTCCTATGTAGATAGATGTGTTTGGAACTCTAATACAAACATGGTTTGTGCTAGCCTTTTGAAACTTGACAAAATATAGTAGTTCTAAGTTCTGTCTTTGTGGTTTTATTCCTCTTGAATTACCTTAAGCAGAGACTGCCGCAAGACACTTTCATTTCAAAGGTGTGCCAAGCTTCCAAAAAACTACTGGTTTTCTGAAATCTCGGCAAATTTTTTTTCCCCCAATCTTGATGATTCTCTGTGGTAATGATCAGTTCAATAAATCCACTTAGCTGCCCAATTTTCATTCTTATTGCTTGAAGCGTTCGTTTCCAGTAACACTTTGAATTTTTAGGTTTCACTCTCCTTCTATATAGATAGATGTGTTTGGAACTCTAAATCAAACACGGTTTGTGATAGCTTTTTGAAACTTCACACAATAATGTAGTTCTAAGTTCTGTCTCTATGGTTTGTTTCCTCTTGAAGTAGCCAGAAGCTGAGACTGCATAAAACACTTTCATTGGAAAGGTGTGCCAAGCTTCCAAAAAACTACTGGTTTTCTGAATAGTCGGCAAATATTTTTTCATCCGATCTTGATGATTCTCTGTGGTAAAGATCAGTTCACTAAGTCCACTTCGCTGCCTAATTTTCACTCTTCTTGCTTGAATCATTCGTTTCCAGTAACACTTAGAATTTTTAGGTTTCACTCTATTTCCTCCTATATAGATAGATGATTTTGGATGTCTAAATCAAACACGGTTTGTGCTAGCTCCTGGATATTTGACAAAATACAGTAGTTCTAAGTTCTATCTCTATGGTTTGTTTCGTCTTGAAGTACCCCAACAGAGACTGCCGAAGGACGCTTTCATTTCAAAGGTGTGCGAAGCTTTTAAAAACTACTGGTTTTTTGAAATCTCGGCAAATATTATTTCACCCAATCTAGATGATTCTCTGTGGTAATGATCAGTTCACTAAGTCCACTTAGCTGCCCAATTTTCACTCTTCTTGCTTGAAGCGTTCGTTTCCAGTAACACTTAGAATTTTTACGTTTCACTCTATTTCTTCCTATATAGATAGATGTGTTTGGAAGTCTAAATCAAACACGGTTTGTGCTAGCTCCTTGAAACTTGACAAAATAAAGTAGTTCTAAGTTCTGTTTTTGTGGTTTTATTCCTCTTGAATTACCTTAAGCAGAGACTGCCGAAAGACACTTTCATTTCAAAGGTGTGCCAAGCTTCCAAAAAACGACTGGTTTTGTTAATCTCGACAAATTTTTTTTCACCCAATCTTGATGATTCTCTGTGGTAATGATCAGTTCTCTAAGTCCACTCTGCTGCCCAATATTCACTCTTCTAGGATGAAGCGTTCGTTACCAGTAACAGTTTGAATTTTTAGGTTTTACTCTGTTTTCTCCCATATAGATAGATGTGTTTGGTACTCTAAATCAAACACGGTTTGTGCTAGCTCCTTAACACTTGACAAAATAAAGTAGTTCTAAGTTCTGTCTGTGTGGTTTGTTTCCTCTTGAAGTAGCCACAAGCAGAGACTGCGTAAGACACTTTCATTGGAAAGGTGTGCCAAGCTTCCAAAAATCTACTGGTTTTCTGAATAGTCGGCAAATATTTTTTCATCCGATCTTGATGATTCTCTGTGGTAATAATCAGTTCACTAAGTCCACTTAGCTGCCCAATATTCACTCTTTTAGAATAAAGCGTTCGTTTCCAGTAACAGTTTGAGTTTTTAGGTTTCACTCTATTTCCTCCTATATAGATAGATGTTTTTGGAAGTCTAAATCAAACACGGTTTGTGCTAGCTCCCTGAAACTTGACAAAATAAAGTAGTTCTAAGTTCTGTCTTTGTGGTTTGTTTCTTCTTGAATTCCCCCAAGCAGAGACTGCCGAAACACACTTTCATTTCAAAGGTGTGCCAAGCTTCCAAAAAACTACTGGTTTTCTGAAATGTCGTCAAATTATTTTTCACCCAATTTGGTGATTCTCTGTGGTAATGATCAGATCACTAAGTCCACTTAGCTGCCCAATTTTCACTCTTCTTGCTTGAAGCGTTCGTTTCCAGTAACACGTAGAATTTTTAGGTTTCACTCTATTTCCTCTTATATAGATAGATGTGTTTGGAACTCTAATACAAACACGGTTTGTGCTAGCTTTTTGAAACTTGGCAAAATATAGTAGTTCTAAGTTCTCTCTTTGTGGTTTGTTTCTTCTTGAATTACCCCAAGCAGAGACTGCCGAAGGACACTTTCAATTCAAAGGTGTGCCCAACTTCCAAAAAACTACTGGTTTTCTGAAATCTCGGCAAATTTTTTCCCCCAATCTTGATGATTCTCTGTGGTAATGATCAGTTCACTAAGTCCACTTGGCTGCCCAATTTTCACTCTTCTTGCTTGAAGCGTTCGTTTCCAGTAACACTTAGAGTTTTTAGGTTTCACTCTGTTTTCTCCTATATAGATAGATGTGTTTGGAAATCTAAATGAAACACGGTTTGTGCTCGCTTTTTGAAACTTCACCAAATAAAGTAGTTCTAAGTTCTGTCTCTATGGTTTGTTTCCTCTTGAAGTAGCCACAAGCAGAGACTGCGGAAGACACTTTCATTGGAAAGCTGCGGCATGCTTCCAAAAAAGTACTGGTTTTCTCAATAGTCGGCAAATATTTCTTCATCCAATCTTGATGATTCTGTGTGGTAATGATCAGTTCACTAAGTCCACTTAGCTGCCCAATTTTCACTCTTCTTGCTTGAAGCGTTCGTTTCCAGTAACACGTAGAATTTTTAGGTTTCACTCTATTTCCTCCTATGTAGATAGATGTGTTTGGAACTCTAATACAAACACGGTTTGTGCTAGCTTTTTGAAACTTGGCAAAATATAGTAGTTCTATGTTCTCTCTTTGTGGTTTGTTTCTTCTTGAATTACCCCAAGCAGAGACTGCCGAAGGACACTTTCAATTCAAAGGTGTGCCCAGCTTCCAAAAAACTACTGGTTTTCTGAAATCTCGGCAAATTTTTTTCCCCCAATCTTGATGATTCTCTGTGGTAATGATCAGTTCACTAAGTCCACTTAGCTGCCCAATTTTCACTCTTCTTGCTTGAAGCGTTCGTTTCCAGTAACACGTAGAATTTTTAGGTTTCACTCTATTTCCTCCTATGTAGATAGATGTGTTTGGAACTCTAATACAAACATGGTTTGTGCTAGCCTTTTGAAACTTGACAAAATATAGTAGTTCTAAGTTCTGTCTTTGTGGTTTTATTCCTCTTGAATTACCTTAAGCAGAGACTGCCGCAAGACACTTTCATTTCAAAGGTGTGCCAAGCTTCCAAAAAACTACTGGTTTTCTGAAATCTCGGCAAATTTTTTTTACCCCAATCTTGATGATTCTCTGTGGTAATGATCAGTTCAATAAGTCCACTTAGCTGCCCAATTTTCATTCTTATTGCTTGAAGCGTTCGTTTCCAGTTACACTTTGAATTTTTAGGTTTCACTCTTTTTCTATATAGATAGATGTGTTTGGAACTCTAAATCAAACACGGTTTGTGATAGCTTTTTGAAACTTCACACAATAATGTAGTTCTAAGTTCTGTCTCTATGGTTTGTTTCCTCTTGAAGTAGCCAGAAGCTGAGACTGCGTAATACACTTTCATTGGAAAGGTGTGCCAAGCTTCCAAAAAACTACTGGTTTTCTGAATAGTCGGCAAATATTTTTTCATCCGATCTTGATGATTCTCTGTGGTAAAGATCAGTTCACTAAGTCCACTTCGCTGCCTAATTTTCACTCTTCTTGCTTGAATCATTCGTTTCCAGTAACACTTAGAATTTTTAGGTTTCACTCTATTTCCTCCTATATACATAGATGTTTTTGGATGTCTAAATCAAACACGGTTTGTGCTAGCTCCTGGAAATTTGACAAAATAAAGTAGTTCTAAGTTCTATCTCTATGGTTTGTTTCGTCTTGAAGTACCCCAACAGAGACTGCCGAAGGACGCTTTCATTTCAAAGGTGTGCGAAGCTTTTAAAAAACTACTGTTTTTTTGAAATCTCGGCAAATATTATTTCACCCAATCTAGATGATTCTCTGTGGTAATGATCAGTTCACTAAGTCCACTTAGCTGCCCAATTTTCACTCTTCTTGCTTGAAGCGTTCGTTTCCAGTAACACTTAGAATTTTTACGTTTCACTCTATTTCTTCCTATATAGATAGATGTGTTTGGAAGTCTAAATCAAACACGGTTTGTGCTAGCTCCTTGAAACTTGACAAAATAAAGTAGTTCTAAGTTCTGTTTTTGTGGTTTTATTCCTCTTGAATTACCTTAAGCAGAGACTGCCGAAAGACACTTTCATTTCAAAGGTGTGCCAAGCTTCCAAAAAACGACTGGTTTTGTTAATCTCGGCAAATTTTTTTTCACCCAATCTTGATGATTCTCTGTGGTAATGATCAGTTCTCTAAGTCCACTCTGCTGCCCAATATTCACTCTTCTAGGATGAAGCGTTCGTTACCAGTAACAGTTTGAATTTTTAGGTTTTACTCTGTTTTCTCCCATATAGATAGATGTGTTTGGTACTCTAAATCAAACACGGTTTGTGCTAGCTCCTTAACACTTGACAAAATAAAGTAGTTCTAAGTTCTGTCTGTGTGGTTTGTTTCCTCTTGAAGTAGCCACAAGCAGAGACTGCGTAAGACACTTTCATTGGAAAGGTGTGCCAAGCTTCCAAAAATCTACTGGTTTTCTGAATAGTCGGCAAATATTTTTTCATCCGATCTTGATGATTCTCTGTGGTAATAATCAGTTCACTAAGTCCACTTAGCTGCCCAATATTCACTCTTTTAGAATAAAGCGTTCGTTTCCAGTAACAGTTTGAGTTTTTTGGTTTCACTCTATTTCCTCCTATATAGATAGATGTTTTTGGAAGTCTAAATCAAACACGGTTTGTGCTAGCTCCCTGAAACTTGACAAAATAAAGTAGTTCTAAGTTCTGTCTTTGTGGTTTGTTTCTTCTTGAATTCCCCCAAGCAGAGACTGCCGAAACACACTTCATTTCAAAGGTGTGCCAAGCTTCCAAAAAACTACTGGTTTTCTGAAATGTCGTCAAATTATTTTTCACCCAATTTGGTGATTCTCTGTGGTAATGATCAGATCACTAAGTCCACTTAGCTGCCCAATTTTCACTCTTCTTGCTTGAAGCGTTCGTTTCCAGTAACACGTAGAATTTTTAGGTTTCACTCTATTTCCTCTTATATAGATAGATGTGTTTGGAACTATAATACAAACACGGTTTGTGCTAGCTTTTTGAAACTTGGCAAAATATAGTAGTTCTAAGTTCTCTCTTTGTGGTTTGTTTCTTCTTGAATTACCCCAAGCAGAGACTGCCGAAGGACACTTTCAATTCAAAGGTGTGCCCAGCTTCCAAAAAACTACTGGTTTTCTGAAATCTCGGCTAATTTTTTCCCCCCAATCTTGATGATTCTCTGTGGTATTGATCAGTTCACTAAGTCCACTTGGCTGCCCAATTTTCACTCTTCTTGCTTGAAGCGTTCGTTTCCAGTAACACTTAGAGTTTTTAGGTTTCACTCTGTTTTCTCCTATATAGATAGATGTGTTTGGAAATCTAAATGAAACACGGTTTGTGCTCGCTTTTTGAAACTTCACCAAATAAAGTAGTTCTAAGTTCTGTCTCTATGGTTTGTTTCCTCTTGAAGTAGCCACAAGCAGAGACTGCGGAAGACACTTTCATTGGAAAGGTGCGGCATGCTTCCAAAAAAGTACTGGTTTTCTCAATAGTCGGCAAATATTTCTTCATCCAATCTTGATGATTCTGTGTGGTAATGATCAGTTCACTAAGTCCACTTAGCTGCCCAATTTTCACTCTTCTTGCTTGAAGCGTTCGTTTCCAGTAACACGTAGAATTTTTAGGTTTCACTCTATTTCCTCCTATGTAGATAGATGTGTTTGGAACTCTAATACAAACACGGTTTGTGCTAGCTTTTTGAAACTTGGCAAAATATAGTAGTTCTAAGTTCTCTCTTTGTGGTTTGTTTCTTCTTGAATTACCCCAAGCAGAGACTGCCGAAGGACACTTTCAATTCAAAGGTGTGCCCAGCTTCCAAAAAACTACTGGTTTTCTGAAATCTCGGCAAATTTTTTCCCCCAATCTTGATGATTCTCTGTGGTAATGATCAGTTCACTAAGTCCACTTGGCTGCCCAATTTTCACTCTTCTTGCTTGAAGCGTTCGTTTCCAGTAACACGTAGAATTTTTAGGTTTCACTCTATTTCCTCCTATGTAGATAGATGTGTTTGGAACTCTAATACACACATGGTTTGTGCTAGCCTTTTGAAACTTGACAAAATATAGTAGTTCTAAGTTCTGTCTTTGTGGTTTTATTCCTCTTGAATTACCTTAAGCAGAGACTGCCGCAAGACACTTTCATTTCAAAGGTGTGCCAAGCTTCCAAAAAACTACTGGTTTTCTGAAATCTCGGCAAATTTTTTTTCCCCCAATCTTGATGATTCTCTGTGGTAATGATCAGTTCAATAAGTCCACTTAGCTGCCCAATTTTCATTCTTATTGCTTGAAGCGTTCGTTTCCAGTAACACTTTGAATTTTTAGGTTTCACTCTCCTTCTATATAGATAGATGTGTTTGGAACTCTAAATCAAACACGGTTTGTGATAGCTTTTTGAAACTTCACACAATAATGTAGTTCTAAGTTCTGTCTCTATGGTTTGTTTCCTCTTGAAGTAGCCAGAAGCTGAGACTGCGTAAAACACTTTCATTGGAAAGGTGTGCCAAGCTTCCAAAAAACTACTGGTTTTCTGAATAGTCGGCAAATATTTTTTCATCCGATCTTGATGATTCTCTGTGGTAAAGATCAGTTCACTAAGTCCACTTCGCTGCCTAATTTTCACTCTTCTTGCTTGAATCATTCGTTTCCAGTAACACTTAGAATTTTTAGGTTTCACTCTATTTCCTCCTATATAGATAGATGATTTTGGATGTCTAAATCAAACACGGTTTGTGCTAGCTCCTGGAAATTTGACAAAATAAAGTAGTTCTAAGTTCTATCTCTATGGTTTGTTTCGTCTTGAAGTACCCCAACAGAGACTGCCGAAGGACGCTTTCATTTCAAAGGTGTGCGAAGCTTTTAAAAACTACTGTTTTTTTGAAATCTCGGCAAATATTATTTCACCCAATCTAGATGATTCTCTGTGGTAATGATCAGTTCACTAAGTCCACTTAGCTGCCCAATTTTCACTCTTCTTGATTGAAGCGTTCGTTTCCAGTAACACTTAGAATTTTTACGTTTCACTCTATTTCTTCCTATATAGATAGATGTGTTTGGAAGTCTAAATCAAACACGGTTTGTGCTAGCTCCTTGAAACTTGACAAAATAAAGTAGTTCGAAGTTCTGTTTTTGTGGTTTTATTCCTCTTGAATTACCTTAAGCAGAGACTGCCGAAAGACACTTTCATTTCAAAGGTGTGCCAAGCTTCCAAAAAACGACTGGTTTTGTTAATCTCGGCAAATTTTTTTTCACCCAATCTTGATGATTCTCTGTGGTAATGATCAGTTCTCTAAGTCCACTCTGCTGCCCAATATTCACTCTTCTAGGATGAAGCGTTCGTTACCAGTAACAGTTTGAATTTTTAGGTTTTACTCTGTTTTCTCCCATATAGATAGATGTGTTTGGTACTCTAAATCAAACACGGTTTGTGCTAGCTCCTTAACACTTGACAAAATAAAGTAGTTCTAAGTTCTGTCTGTGTGGTTTGTTTCCTCTTGAAGTAGCCACAAGCAGAGACTGCGTAAGACACTTTCATTGGAAAGGTGTGCCAAGCTTCCAAAAATCTACTGGTTTTCTGAATAGTCGGCAAATATTTTTTCATCCGATCTTGATGATTCTCTGTGGTAATAATCAGTTCACAAAGTCCACTTAGCTGCCCAGTATTCACTCTTTTAGAATAAAGCGTTCGTTTCCAGTAACAGTTTGAGTTTTTAGGTTTCACTCTATTTCCTCCTATATAGATAGATGTTTTTGGAAGTCTAAATCAAACATGGTTTGTGCTAGCTCCCTGAAACTTGACAAAATAAAGTAGTTCTAAGTTCTGTCTTTGTGGTTTGTTTCTTCTTGAATTCCCCCAAGCAGAGACTGCCAAAACACACTTTCATTTCAAAGGTGTGCCAAGCTTCCAAAAAACTACTGGTTTTCTGAAATGTCGTCAAATTATTTTTCACCCAATTTGGTGATTCTCTGTGGTAATGATCAGATCACTAAGTCCACTTAGCTGCCCAATTTTCACTCTTCTTGCTTGAAGCGTTCGTTTCCAGTAACACGTAGAATTTTTAGGTTTCACTCTATTTCCTCCTATGTAGATAGATGTGTTTGGAACTCTAATACAAACACGGTTTGTGCTAGCTTTTTGAAACTTGGCAAAATATAGTAGTTCTAAGTTCTCTCTTTGTGGTTTGTTTCTTCTTGAATTACCCCAAGCAGAGACTGCCGAAGGACACTTTCAATTCAAAGGTGTGCCCAGCTTCCAAAAAACTACTGGTTTTCTGAAATCTCGGCAAATTTTTTCCCCCAATCTTGATGATTCTCTGTGGTAATGATCAGTTCACTAAGTCCACTTGGCTGCCCAATTTTCACTCTTCTTGCTTGAAGCGTTCGTTTCCAGTAACACTTAGAGTTTTTAGGTTTCACTCTGTTTTCTCCTATATAGATAGATGTGTTTGGAAATCTAAATGAAACACGGTTTGTGCTCGCTTTTTGAAACTTCACCAAATAAAGTAGTTCTAAGTTCCGTCTCTATGGTTTGTTTCCTCTTGAAGTAGCCACAAGCAGAGACTGCGGAAGACACTTTCATTGGAAAGATGCGGCATGCTTCCAAAAAAGTACTGGTTTTCTCAATAGTCGGCAAATATTTCTTCATCCAATCTTGATGATTCTGTGTGGTAATGATCAGTTCACTAAGTCCACCTAGCTGCCCAATTTTCACTCTTCTTGCTTGAAGCGTTCGTTTCCAGTAACACGTAGAATTTTTAGGTTTCACTCTATTTCCTCCTATGTAGATAGATGTGTTTGGAACTCTAATACAAACACGGTTTGTGCTAGCTTTTTGAAACTTGGCAAAATATAGTAGTTCTAAGTTCTCTCTTTGTGGTTTGTTTCTTCTTGAATTACCCCAAGCAGAGACTGCCGAAGGACACTTTCAATTCAAAGGTGTGCCCAGCTTCCAAAAAACTACTGGTTTTCTGAAATCTCGGCAAATTTTTTTCCCCCAATCTTGATGATTCTCTGTGGTAATGATCAGTTCACTAAGTCCACTTAGCTGCCCAATTTTCACTCTTCTTGCTTGAAGCGTTCGTTTCCAGTAACACGTAGAATTTTTAGGTTTCACTCTATTTCCTCCTATGTAGATAGATGTGTTTGGAACTCTAATACAAACATGGTTTGTGCTAGCCTTTTGAAACTTGACAAAATATAGTAGTTCTAAGTTCTGTCTTTGTGGTTTTATTCCTCTTGAATTACCTTAAGCAGAGACTGCCGCAAGACACTTTCATTTCAAAGGTGTGCCAAGCTTCCAAAAAACTACTGGTTTTCTGAAATCTCGGCAAATTTTTTTTCCCCCAATCTTGATGATTCTCTGTGGTAATGATCAGTTCAATAAGTCCACTTAGCTGCCCAATTTTCATTCTTATTGCTTGAAGCGTTCGTTTCCAGTTACACTTTGAATTTTTAGGTTTCACTCTCCTTCTATATAGATAGATGTGTTTGGAACTCTAAATCAAACACGGTTTGTGATAGCTTTTTGAAACTTCACACAATAATGTAGTTCTAAGTTCTGTCTCTATGGTTTGTTT
The DNA here is from genome assembly GCF_048772815.1 of Callospermophilus lateralis. Classification (NCBI taxonomy): domain Eukaryota; kingdom Metazoa; phylum Chordata; class Mammalia; order Rodentia; family Sciuridae; genus Callospermophilus; species Callospermophilus lateralis. The sequence goes on along the minus strand of NW_027511200.1, from coordinate 5,871 downwards.
CCTCTTGAAGTAGCCAGAAGCTGAGACTGCGTAAAACACTTTCATTGGAAAGGTGTGCCAAACTTCCAAAAAACTACTGGTTTTCTGAATAGTCGGCAAATATTTTTTCATCCGATCTTGATGATTCTCTGTGGTAAAGATCAGTTCACTAAGTCCACTTCGCTGCCTAATTTTCACTCTTCTTGCTTGAATCATTCGTTTCCAGTAACACTTAGAATTTTTAGGTTTCACTCTATTTCCTCCTATATACATAGATGTTTTTGGATGTCTAAATCAAACACGGTTTGTGCTAGCTCCTGGAAATTTGACAAAATAAAGTAGTTCTAAGTTCTATCTCTATGGTTTGTTTCGTCTTGAAGTACCCCAACAGAGACTGCCGAAGGACGCTTTCATTTCAAAGGTGTGCGAAGCTTTTAAAAAACTACTGTTTTTTTGAAATCTCGGCAAATATTATTTCACCCAGTCTAGATGATTCTCTGTGGTAATGATCAGTTCACTAAGTCCACTTAGCTGCCCAATTTTCACTCTTCTTGCTTGAAGCGTTCGTTTCCAGTAACACTTAGAATTTTTACGTTTCACTCTATTTCTTCCTATATAGATAGATGTGTTTGGAAGTCTAAATCAAACACGGTTTGTGCTAGCTCCTTGAAACTTGACAAAATAAAGTAGTTCTAAGTTCTGTTTTTGTGGTTTTATTCCTCTTGAATTACCTTAAGCAGAGACTGCCGAAAGACACTTTCATTTCAAAGGTGTGCCAAGCTTCCAAAAAACGACTGGTTTTGTTAATCTCGGCAAATTTTTTTTCACCCAATCTTGATGATTCTCTGTGGTAATGATCAGTTCTCTAAGTCCACTCTGCTGCCCAATATTCACTCTTCTAGGATGAAGCGTTCGTTACCAGTAACAGTTTGAATTTTTAGGTTTTACTCTGTTTTCTCCCATATAGATAGATGTGTTTGGTACTCTAAATCAAACACGGTTTGTGCTAGCTCCTTAACACTTGACAAAATAAAGTAGTTCTAAGTTCTGTCTGTGTGGTTTGTTTCCTCTTGAAGTAGCCACAAGCAGAGACTGCGTAAGACACTTTCATTGGAAAGGTGTGCCAAGCTTCCAAAAATCTACTGGTTTTCTGAATAGTCGGCAAATATTTTTTCATCCGATCTTGATGATTCTCTGTGGTAATAATCAGTTCACTAAGTCCACTTAGCTGCCCAATATTCACTCTTTTAGAATAAAGCGTTCGTTTCCAGTAACAGTTTGAGTTTTTAGGTTTCACTCTATTTCCTCCTATATAGATAGATGTTTTTGGAAGTCTAAATCAAACACGGTTTGTGCTAGCTCCCTGAAACTTGACAAAATAAAGTAGTTCTAAGTTCTGTCTTTGTGGTTTGTTTCTTCTTGAATTCCCCCAAGCAGAGACTGCCGAAACACACTTTCATTTCAAAGGTGTGCCAAGCTTCCAAAAAACTACTGGTTTTCTGAAATGTCGTCAAATTATTTTTCACCCAATTTGGTGATTCTCTGTGGTAATGATCAGATCACTAAGTCCACTTAGCTGCCCAATTTTCACTCTTCTTGCTTGAAGCGTTCGTTTCCAGTAACACGTAGAATTTTTAGGTTTCACTCTATTTCCTCTTATATAGATAGATGTGTTTGGAACTCTAATACAAACACGGTTTGTGCTAGCTTTTTGAAACTTGGCAAAATATAGTAGTTCTAAGTTCTCTCTTTGTGGTTTGTTTCTTCTTGAATTACCCCAAGCAGAGACTGCCGAAGGACACTTTCAATTCAAAGGTGTGCCCAGCTTCCAAAAAACTACTGGTTTTCTGAAATCTCGGCAAATTTTTTCCCCCAATCTTGATGATTCTCTGTGGTAATGATCAGTTCACTAAGTAGACTTGGCTGCCCAATTTTCACTCTTCTTGCTTGAAGCGTTCGTTTCCAGTAACACTTAGAGTTTTTAGGTTTCACTCTGTTTTCTCCTATATAGATAGATGTGTTTGGAAATCTAAATGAAACACGGTTTGTGCTCGCTTTTTGAAACTTCACCAAATAAAGTAGTTCTAAGTTCTGTCTCTATGGTTTGTTTCCTCTTGAAGTAGCCACAAGCAGAGACTGCGGAAGACACTTTCATTGGAAAGCTGCGGCATGCTTCCAAAAAAGTACTGGTTTTCTCAATAGTCGGCAAATATTTCTTCATCCAATCTTGATGATTCTGTGTGGTAATGATCAGTTCACTAAGTCCACTTAGCTGCCCAATTTTCACTCTTCTTGCTTGAAGCGTTCGTTTCCAGTAACACGTAGAATTTTTAGGTTTCACTCTATTTCCTCCTATGTAGATAGATGTGTTTAGAACTCTAATACAAACACGGTTTGTGCTAGCTTTTTGAAACTTGGCAAAATATAGTAGTTCTAAGTTCTCTCTTTGTGGTTTGTTTCTTCTTGAATTACCCCAAGCAGAGACTGCCGAAGGACACTTTCAATTCAAAGGTGTGCCCAGCTTCCAAAAAACTACTGGTTTTCTGAAATCTCGGCAAATTTTTTTCCCCCAATCTTGATGATTCTCTGTGGTAATGATCAGTTCACTAAGTCCACTTAGCTGCCCAATTTTCACTCTTCTTGCTTGAAGCGTTCGTTTCCAGTAACACGTAGAATTTTTAGGTTTCACTCTATTTCCTCCTATGTAGATAGATGTGTTTGGAACTCTAATACAAACATGGTTTGTGCTAGCCTTTTGAAACTTGACAAAATATAGTAGTTCTAAGTTCTGTCTTTGTGGTTTTATTCCTCTTGAATTACCTTAAGCAGAGACTGCCGCAAGACACTTTCATTTCAAAGGTGTGCCAAGCTTCCAAAAAACTACTGGTTTTCTGAAATCTCGGCAAATTTTTTTTCCCCCAATCTTGATGATTCTCTGTGGTAATGATCAGTTCAATAAGTCCACTTAGCTGCCCAATTTTCATTCTTATTGCTTGAAGCGTTCGTTTCCAGTAACACTTTGAATTTTTAGGTTTCACTCTCCTTCTATATAGATAGATGTGTTTGGAACTCTAAATCAAACACGGTTTGTGATAGCTTTTTGAAACTTCACACAATAATGTAGTTCTAAGTTCTGTCTCTATGGTTTGTTTCCTCTTGAAGTAGCCAGAAGCTGAGACTGCGTAAAACACTTTCATTGGAAAGGTGTGCCAAGCTTCCAAAAAACTACTGGTTTTCTGAATAGTCGGCAAATATTTTTTCATCCGATCTTGATGATTCTCTGTGGTAAAGATCAGTTCACTAAGTCCACTTCGCTGCCTAATTTTCACTCTTCTTGCTTGAATCATTCGTTTCCAGTAACACTTAGAATTTTTAGGTTTCACTCTATTTCCTCCTATATACATAGATGTTTTTGGATGTCTAAATCAAACATGGTTTGTGCTAGCTCCTGGAAATTTGACAAAATAAAGTAGTTCTAAGTTCTATCTCTATGGTTTGTTTCGTCTTGAAGTACCCCAACAGAGACTGCCGAAGGACGCTTTCATTTCAAAGGTGTGCGAAGCTTTTAAAAAACTACTGTTTTTTTGAAATCTCGGCAAATATTATTTCACCCAATCTAGATGATTCTCTGTGGTAATGATCAGTTCACTAAGTCCACTTAGCTGCCCAATTTTCACTCTTCTTGCTTGAAGCGTTCGTTTCCAGTAACACTTAGAATTTTTACGTTTCACTCTATTTCTTCCTATATAGATAGATGTGTTTGGAAGTCTAAATCAAACACGGTTTGTGCTAGCTCCTTGAAACTTGACAAAATAAAGTAGTTCTAAGTTCTGTTTTTGTGGTTTTATTCCTCTTGAATTACCTTAAGCAGAGACTGCCGAAAGACACTTTCATTTCAAAGGTGTGCCAAGCTTCCAAAAAACGACTGGTTTTGTTAATCTCGGCAAATTTTTTTTCACCCAATCTTGATGATTCTCTGTGGTAATGATCAGTTCTCTAAGTCCACTCTGCTGCCCAATATTCACTCTTCTAGGATGAAGCGTTCGTTACCAGTAACAGTTTGAATTTTTAGGTTTTACTCTGTTTTCTCCCATATAGATAGATGTGTTTGGTACTCTAAATCAAACACGGTTTGTGCTAGCTCCTTAACACTTGACAAAATAAAGTAGTTCTAAGTTCTGTCTGTGTGGTTTGTTTCCTCTTGAAGTAGCCACAAGCAGAGACTGCGTAAGACACTTTCATTGGAAAGGTGTGCCAAGCTTCCAAAAATCTACTGGTTTTCTGAATAGTCGGCAAATATTTTTTCATCCGATCTTGATGAGTCTCTGTGGTAATAATCAGTTCACTAAGTCCACTTAGCTGCCCAATATTCACTCTTTTAGAATAAAGCGTTCGTTTCCAGTAACAGTTTGAGTTTTTAGGTTTCACTCTATTTCCTCCTATATAGATAGATGTTTTTGGAAGTCTAAATCAAACACGGTTTGTGCTAGCTCCCTGAAACTTGACAAAATAAAGTAGTTCTAAGTTCTGTCTTTGTGGTTTGTTTCTTCTTGAATTCCCCCAAGCAGAGACTGCCGAAACACACTTTCATTTCAAAGGTGTGCCAAGCTTCCAAAAAACTACTGGTTTTCTGAAATGTCGTCAAATTATTTTTCACCCAATTTGGTGATTCTCTGTGGTAATGATCAGATCACTAAGTCCACTTAGCTGCCCAATTTTCACTCTTCTTGCTTGAAGCGTTCGTTTCCAGTAACACGTAGAATTTTTAGGTTTCACTCTATTTCCTCTTATATAGATAGATGTGTTTGGAACTCTAATACAAACACGGTTTGTGCTAGCTTTTTGAAACTTGGCAAAATATAGTAGTTCTAAGTTCTCTCTTTGTGGTTTGTTTCTTCTTGAATTACCCCAAGCAGAGACTGCCGAAGGACACTTTCAATTCAAAGGTGTGCCCAGCTTCCAAAAAACTACTGGTTTTCTGAAATCTCGGCAAATTTTTTCCCCCAATCTTGATGATTCTCTGTGGTAATGATCAGTTCACTAAGTCCACTTGGCTGCCCAATTTTCACTCTTCTTGCTTGAAGCGTTCGTTTCCAGTAACACTTAGAGTTTTTAGGTTTCACTCTGTTTTCTCCTATATAGATAGATGTGTTTGGAAATCTAAATGAAACACGGTTTGTGCTCGCTTTTTGAAACTTCACCAAATAAAGTAGTTCTAAGTTCTGTCTCTATGGTTTGTTTCCTCTTGAAGTAGCCACAAGCAGAGACTGCGGAAGACACTTTCATTGGAAAGCTGCGGCATGCTTCCAAAAAAGTACTGGTTTTCTCAATAGTCGGCAAATATTTCTTCATCCAATCTTGATGATTCTGTGTGGTAATGATCAGTTCACTAAGTCCACTTAGCTGCCCAATTTTCACTCTTCTTGCTTGAAGCGTTCGTTTCCAGTAACACGTAGAATTTTTAGGTTTCACTCTATTTCCTCCTATGTAGATAGATGTGTTTGGAACTCTAATACAAACACGGTTTGTGCTAGCTTTTTGAAACTTGGCAAAATATAGTAGTTCTAAGTTCTCTCTTTGTGGTTTGTTTCTTCTTGAATTACCCCAAGCAGAGACTGCCGAAGGACACTTTCAATTCAAAGGTGTGCCCAGCTTCCAAAAAACTACTGGTTTTCTGAAATCTCGGCAAATTTTTTTCCCCCAATCTTGATGATTCTCTGTGGTAATGATCAGTTCACTAAGTCCACTTAGCTGCCCAATTTTCACTCTTCTTGCTTGAAGCGTTCGTTTCCAGTAACACGTAGAATTTTTAGGTTTCACTCTATTTCCTCCTATGTAGATAGATGTGTTTGGAACTCTAATACAAACATGGTTTGTGCTAGCCTTTTGAAA
>NW_027511199.1:0-27467 GCF_048772815.1 Callospermophilus lateralis | reverse complement strand
TTGTCCTAACAGTTGCTTCCAAGGCTACCATGAGATGGAGGCTGCCCCTACTTCCCGTGACACTTTCACAAGTTAGAATGGTATATCAACCATAGGCACCCGGGAACAGCTCTCCACAACAGCCTGGTTTGGTCCATCTTCTCTAAATTAAGGAGAGAGTGGCTGATTCAGAAACAACCCTTTATCCTGACCAGGTTTTTTGCCATGGATGATGACTTTTGCTCTCTCAGGTTTTTCATAGCTCCCTTCAGGGATCATTTCTGCATGGACCTTTGAGGTTCTCAGCAGGTGGAAGATCCCCTACATTCCTGTATTGTAAGACCAACTCTCTCCCTGATCTTCAGTAAAGTTAGATTGAGGGAACAGTGTATGGTTACGGTTAATAACATTTTCGATTTGCGTTAGGAATCATTCTGCTGGATGAATAATGGTATTGGGAACCTACGACATTTATAAGTATATATAGGTGAAATATATGTAAGAAAACAGAAATCGAAGTAAGATTTAAAGCTCAGAAGGGGATTGGGCCTTTGATTGTGATACTGAGCGTTGAATTATGTTCTGCACAGATGTCTCAGATAGATCGATATACAATGGCATAACAACCTGTACCTTGGATTATTGAATGTAGAAGAGAACATCCAGTGAATTAGGAATAATGGGTAGGATTAGGAAGATAGTCAGTAGGTTTAAGAAGAAGAGTGAGTATAGGATTTGGAACAATAGATCCTTAGCAATAGGGTTTCAATTACAGTGTAAATTTAAATGTCAGCACATGTGAAGAGTCAGTCACAATGATGAACTGGGTTAAATATGTAGGAAAGCTGATATCAATAAAGATATTATTAAATCAGGAAAAGTATAAAGTGAGAGATATGATTAGATATTTTCAAAAGGGTTGAGTTTGAATATATAATCTTAGGAAGAAACAAATATATTGCCAAAAATAGGATTGACTTTTGAGAGCATTAGGCAACCTGGACATGGATCTTTTTAGAAATCAATGTTCATTTTACATTTAGGCTTTGGTACAAACACAAGTGTGACCTTTTCTTTTTGTGTCCAGAATATTACTGTGATAAAATATATATGTAGATCAGGTGACATGAGTATTTTTTCCACCATTTCTGGAGCAATAATTTGAAGATATATAAATTAGTATTGGGTTTACAAATAGGTGTACCCTGTGTCTTTGAATATAGAGATAATGCATGAATAGAACATACTGTTAGTAAATAATGTAACTGGTTCCACTTTAAATAATGGATTCATTTGATATCTGAAAATATATATGAAATCTTATATTGACATACAATCATTCATACCAACCAGTTATACATCTAATGGTAATATTAGGGTTATGGTTTATCATGAAGGGTATATATATATATATATATATATATATATATATATATATATATATATATATATATACAAACACACACCCTCAGACATTAAAAAGTACCAGTATATATGCTAATCGAAATTCATCATGAAATATATATCATCCACAGATTGAAAAATGTTCATTTTACTGAACATGGATTTATGTATAATATTGTTCGTCTAGGAAGCTCACACATAGAAAGAATTTTCAGATCCAACAGTGTTAGGAGGAGTGATCACTTCTCACAATTTGTATCTTTCAAGTCGGACACCTAACAAGAATGTACTTGTGATACCAGGTAGGATTCTATATGTGCATATAAAAATAGATGTGCTGAGTAGGCTACATTGAATGGGAGAGAGGAATTCACATATTTGTTGTTCTGGAGAACTCTCACAGGCAAGGCTTCCCAAAGAGTGGCCAAAGGGTCACACGAAGCCAGGCCCACTGAGGTCTACGATGTGAGGTTCATGTGTGTTTTGACTCTTACTATGGCTACCAAGTTATTCAGAATAAAATCATGTGATATCCTGGCTGAGATTCTCAGTGCTCTGTGGAAAGCCACGCTGGGCCTAGATCTCAGGTTTCAAGGGCGACTCTCATGCATGGCCTCCTAAAATCCCAAAACAATTCATGGCAATACTTCTCTGAGGTCACTTCCAGAACTCTATTCTCTACGGGGATTCACACCAGAGTTCTAGCCCATGTGTACACAGTCATCTCTTCTAACTGCCACACATTGACAACAATTAAAACCAAAACACTCCCACAGGGCCCTCACCTTCTTCCATATAGACACTCATCATAAGCACTGGCTGGAGTTTTCCATGAGGGGCAAAGCCCAAGACCGTGTACAAAATAAGCTCCCTTGCCCCTCATTTGCCTAAAGTCATGGTGGCTGGGACACCCTTCTTTTGAACCAGGAGTGATCTGTAAGGGTAAAAGAAATTGAAATTAAAGTGTAAAAGTTAAAGTGTGAAAGACCGGGTGTTGTTAAGTTTCTAAGATGCAAGGCCTGAGTTAAAATGTAAAGGACCAGGTATTGTTAAGTTCCTATGCTACACGCAAAACCTGAAATTCCTGTAGCTTGTAGGACAATTCCCGGACTGCCAGTAAATATTCCCCCTGACCGCCTGGTTGTTTAATAACCTAGGACCCTTTGTGGCCTGGCACATAGGCATCACAGGGCCTAAACCAATCTGTTTGAATGTGTACCCCGCTTTAGAAGTGACCTATCACTCCCGCCCGACCTGTTCCCACCAATGAATGAAATAATCATGTTTAGGAATTGTTGTTTGATTTTCCTGCGGTGTATGATGATTTGTTAAAGGAGACTGTGATGTATGTAAAGTCCTGCCCTCCCCCAAAAGTGTACTTAAGCACTGCTCAACCCCTGCTCGGGGCTCTGGGCTGCTCTCCTTTATTAGTGAGCATGGAGCCCCAGCATGCTGGATTGGATCCTCAATAAATGCCTTTTGCTTTTGTATGAGCCGCGGTCTCTTGGTGGTCTCTTCCTCCGATGTTCGCCGGACACTTACATTTGGTGTGTTGGCCAGGAATCGCACAGCGCCGGACAAGGAGACTCCAACGGACCCCTATTTCCATTTTTCCTTGAAATTGCTCAGAGCTTATTGTTCATGTTCAGTTTTTCGGTTTTTGGTTTGGGTTGCTAGAGTGGCTACGGGCGGAGAGCGTAAGTTCCCCATGGCGGTGGTGGACAAACGTTTCCTGAAGCCACAGGCTACGTCCTTGCAAGGGACGCCTTGGAGGATTCAGGGAGGGACGGATGTGCCTTCATTAGGTGAGGAGGGACGGAAGTGCAATGATTAGTTGAGGAGGGACGGTTGAGCCCTCATTAGGTGACTCTGCTGCCTACCCATCAGGTCTTGCTGGCTACGTTTTTCTCTCAGGTTGAATTCACTGTCTGTCTTTGTGGTCTAACCCATCAGGTTTTGCCAGTTACTAGGTTCTAATCTTTACTTCTGAACTCGTGTTAAATGTTAACTGTGTGTCCGTGTTTGTGTCATGTTTGTAATGTCCTTGTCTCCGTTTTTTTTTAATTTTTATTCTTTTTGGTTGTTCCAAACATTGCAAAACTCTTGACATTTCATATTTTATACATTAGATTCAAGTTGGTTATAAACGCCCTATTTTACCCAAAATACAGATTGCAGAATCACATTGGTTTCACATCCACATTTTTACATAATGCACTATTGGTAACTGTTGTATTCTGCTACCTTTCAAATCCTCTACTATCCCCGCTCCACTCCCCTCCCATCTTCTGTCTCTACCCCATCTACTGTAATTCATTTCTCTCCTTGTATTTTTTCCCATTCCCCTCTTATATGTAATTTTGTATAACAATGAGTGTCTCCCTCCATTACCATGCAATTTTTCTTTTCTCTACCTTTCCCTCCCACCTCATATATCTGTTTAATGTTAATCTTTTCTTCCTGCTCTTCCTCCCTTCTCTGTTCTTAGTTGCTCTCATTATATCAAAGAAGACATTTGATATTTGTTTTTTAGGGATTGGAGAGTTTCACTAAGCATAATCTGCTCTAGTGCCTTCCATTTCCCTACAAATTCCATCATTTTGTCATTTTTTAGTGCTGCATAATACTCCATGGTGTATAAATGCCATATTATTTTTATCCATTTATCTATTGAAGGGCATTTGGGTTGGTTCCACAGTCTAGCAATTGTGAATTGTGCTGCTATGAGCATTGAAGTAGCAGTATCCCTGTAATACGCTCTTTTAAGGTCTTCAGGGAATAGTCTGAGAAGGGCAATAGCTGGGTAAAATGGTGGTTCCATTCCCAGCTTTCCCAGGAATCTCCATACTGCTTTCCAAATTGGCCGTACCAGTTCGCAGTCCACAAGCAATGTTCAAGAGTTCGCTTTTCCCCACTTCCTCTTCAGCACTTGTTGTTGTTTGACTTCATAATGGCTGCCAATCTTACTGGAATGAGATGGTATCATAGGGTGGTTTTAATTTGCATTTCTCTGACTGCTAGATATGGTGAGCATTTTTTCATGTACTTGATGATTGAGTGTATGTTCTCCTCTGAGAAGTATCTGTTCAGGTCTTTGGCCTATTTGTTGATTGTGTTATTTGTTTTCTTATAGTTTAATTTTTTGAGTTCTTTGTATACTCTGGATATTAGGGGTCTATCTGAAGTGTGAGGAGTACAAATTTGTTCCCAGGATGTAGGCTCCCCATTTACCTCTCTTATTGTTTTTCTTGCTGAGAGAAAACTGTTCAGTTTTAGTAAGTCCAATTTGTTGATTCTTGTTATTAGCTTTTTTGTTCTATGAGTGTCCTATTAAGGAATTTGGAGCCCGAACCCCCAATATGTAGATCGGAGCTAACTTTTTCTTCTATCAGACGCAGAGTCTCTGATTTGATATCTAGCTCCTTGATCCACTTTGAGTTAACTTTTTTGCATGGTGAAAGGAAGGGATTCAGTATCATTTTGTTGTGTATGAATTTCCAGTTTTCCCAACACCATTTGTTGAAGATGCTATCCTCACTCCATTGCATGCTTTTAGGTCCTTTATCAGATATAAGATAGTTGTAGTTTTGTAGATTAGTCTCTGTGTCCTCTATTTTGTACCATTGGTTAACACCCCTGTTTTGGTACCAGTACCATGCTGTTTTTGTTACTATTTCTCTGTAATATAGTTTTAAATCTGGTATCGCTCTACCGCCTTATTCAGACTTCCTGCTTAGTTTGCTCTTGCTGTTATGGGTCTTTTATTTTTCCATATGAATTTCATGATTGCTTTATCTATTTCTACAAGAATTTTCTTTGGTATTTTGATTGGTATTGCATTAAACCTAGAGAGAACTTTTGGTAATATCGCCATTTTGATGATATTAGTTCTGCCTGTCCATGAACAAGGTATATTTTTCCATCTTCTAAGATCTTCTTCTACTTCTCTTTTTAAGGTTTTGTAGTTTTCATTGGATAAATCATTCACCTCTTTTATTAGGTTGATTCCCAAATATTTTTTTTTATAGGATATTGTGAATGGAGTGTTTTTCCTCATTTCTGTTTCAGAAGTTTTGTCGCTGATATACAGAAATGCCTTTGATTTATGCATGTTGATTTTATATTCTGCCACTATGCTGAATTCATTTATTAGTTCTACTAATTTTCTTGTAGACCCTTTTGGGTCTTCTAGGTATAGAATCAAGTCACCTTCAAATAGTGATAATTTAAGTAATTCCTTTCCTATTTCTATGCCTTTAATTTCTTTCACCTGTCTAATTGCTCTGGCCAGTGTTTCGAGAACTATATTAAATAGAAGTGGTGATAGAGGGTATCCCTGTGTTGTTCCAGATTTTAGGGTGAATCTCTTCAAATTTTCTCCTTTGAAAATGATGCTAGCCTGAGGTTTAGCATAGATAGCTTTTACGATGCTGAGGTAAGTTCCTGTTATCCCTAGTTTTTCTAATGTTTTGAACATAAAGGGATGCTGTACTTTGTCGAATGCTTTTTTTGTGTCTACTGAGATGATCATATGGTTCTTATCTTTAAGTCTATTGATGTGGTGAATAACATTTATTGATTTCCGTATATTGAACCATCCTTGCATCCCAGGGATGAATCCTACTTGATCATGGTGCACAATATTTTCATGTGCCTTTGTATCCGATTCGCCAGAATTTTATTGAGGATTTTTGCATCTAGGTTCATCAGAGATATTGGCGTGTAGTTTTCTTTTTTTGAGGTGTCTTTGGTTTCGGAATCAATGTGATGTTGGCCTCATAGAATGAATTTGGCAGAGCTCCCTCTTTTTCTATTTCCTGAAATAACTTGAAATGTATTGGTATTAATTCTTCCTTAAAAATTTTGTAAAACTCCGCTCTATACCCATCTGGTCCTGGGATTTTCTTGGTTAAAAGTCTATTGATATTGGTCTGTTAATTTGTGAGTATCCTCCTGACTCAGTCTGGGCTAATCATATGACTTTAGGTATTTATCGATGTCTTCACTATCTTCTATTTTATTGGAATATAGGTTTTCAAAATAATTTCCAATTTTCTTCTGGATTTCTTTAGCATCTCTTGTGATATTGCCTTTTTCATCCCGTATGTTAGTAATTTGATTTCTCTCTTTTCTTCTCTTCTTTAGCATGGCTAAGGGTCTGTTGATCTTATTTATTTTTTCAAAGAACCAACTTTTAGTTTTGTTAATTTTTTCAATAGTTTTTTTTTGTTTCAATTTCATTGACTTCCACTCTGATTTTAATTATTTCTTGCCTTCTGCTGCATTTGCTGTTGTTTTGCTCTTCCTATTCTAGGGCTTTGAGATGAAGTGTGAGCTCATTTAATTCTTGGTTTTTCAATTTTTTTTTTTTTTTGAGGAATGACCTCCAGGCGATGAATTTTCCTCTTAAAACTGCTTTCATTGTGTCCCATAGATTCCGATATGTTGTGTCTGTATTTTCATTTATCTCAAAGAATTTTTGATTTCCTCCTTTATGTTTTCTGTAACCCATTGATCATTCAGTAACATATTGTTCATTTTCCATGTTATGTAGGATTTTTCCTTTCTTCTTTTATCATTGATTTCCAGTTTCATTCTATTATGATCAGATAAAATGCATGGTATTATCTCCACCCCTGAATATTTACTGAGGGTTGCCCTATGGTATACTATATGGTCTTTTTTTGAGAAGGATCTATGTGCTTCTGAGAAAAAAGTATATCCACTTGATGATGGTTGATATATTCTATATATGTCAGTTAAGTGTAGGTTGTTGATTGTGATATTGAGTTCTATAATTTCTTTATTCAACTTTTGTTTGGATGATCTGTCCAATGGTGAGAGAGGTGTGTTGAAGTCACCCATAATTATGGTGTTGTGGTCTATTTGATTTTTGAACTTGAGGAGAATTTGTTTTATGAACGTCGCAGCACCATTATTTGGTACATAAATATAGATAACTGTTATGTCTTGTTGGTGAATGGTTCCTTTTAACAGTATATAATGTCCTTCCTTATTCCTTTTGATTAACTTAGTCTTGAAGTCAATTTTATTCGATATGAGGATGGCCACCCCTGCTTGCTTACAAGGACCAGGACCGTGCGTGTGGTATATTTTTTTTCCCAAACTTTCACCTTCAGCCTGTGTATGTCTTTTTCAATCAGATGTGTCTCCTGGAGGCAGCATATTGTTGAATTTGTTTTTTTAATACATGTTACCAGCCTATGTCGCTTTATTGGAGAGTTTAAGCCATTTACGTTTAGAGTTACTATTGATATATGGTTTGTACTTCCAGCCATGTTTGACTATATATCTTCTTTTTTTTAAAATTACTTTACTTCTCCATGATTAGCTATCCCCCACCCTCTGTCTTTACAGAGGCACTTCCCACTGATGGTTTTGTTTTTCTTTTTTTAATTTCTGTCTCGTGTAGTGTTTTGCTCAAGATGGTTTGCAATGCTGGTTTTCTGGCTGAATAAGAAGAGAGAGGCTGATTCAGACACATCAATTCATCCTTACCAGATTGTTTGGCATGGAAGATGACTATTGCTCTCTCAGGTCCTACATAGCTTCCTACATCTTCTCCAAGGATCATTTCTCAATGGATGTTTGAGTTTCTCAGCATGAGGAAGATCAACTACATTCCTATATTTTAAGACCAACTCTGTCCCTGATCTTCTGTAAGTTATATTAAGGGAAGAGTGTATGGTTATGTTTAATAACAGCTTCGATTTGGGTTAGGAATCATTCTGCAAAATGAATAATGTTGTTGGCAACCTGCGATATTTATAAGAGTATATAGGTGAAATGTAAGTATGAAATCAGAAATTTAGGTAAGATTTGAAGCCCAGAAGAGCATTGGGCCCCTGAGTGGGATACTTTGAATTATGTGCTGCACATTTGTCTCAGATAAATCAATATACAATGGCATTGGACCTTCTACCTTGGATGATTGAATGTAGAAAAGAACATCGAGACAAAAAGGAATAGTCGGAAGGATTAGGAAGGTAGTTGGTAGGCTTAAAAAGAAGAATGAGTATAGGATTTGGACCAAAAGTTCTTTAGCAATAGGGTTTCGGGTAGAGAGTGAATGTAAATGTCAGCACATGTGAAGAGTCAGTCACAATGACGAACTGGGGATAACATGTAGGAAACCAGATATCAATAGAGACATTAGGAAATCAAGAAAAGTATAAATAGAGTCATAGGATTAGACATTTTCAACAGGCTTGAGGTTGAATATATAATCTTAGGAAGAAACAAATATGTAGTCACCAATTGGATTGACATTTGAGAGCATTAGGCAACCTGGACATGGATGTTTTTAGTAATCCATGTTCACTTTCCATTTAGGCTTTGGTACAATCATAAGTGTGACCTTTGTTTTTTGTGTCCAGAATATTCTGTGATAAAATGTATATGTAGATCAGGTGACATGAGTATTTCTTCTACCATTTCAGGGAGCAGTATTTTGAAGACGTATAAATTAGTATGGGGGTACAAATAGGTGTACCCTGAGTTTATGAATATAGAGTTAATGCATGAATAGACCATACTGTGAATAAATAATATAACTGGTTCCACTTTAAATAAATGATTGAATAGATATCTGTAAATATATAAGAAATGTTATATTGATATACTGTCATTCATTCCAATCAGTTATTAATCTAATGGTCATCTTAGGGTTATGATTTATCATGAAGGGTGTTTGAGTTTTGTTTCAAAAGTGATTATGGAAATAAAAAATAATGTATTTGAAAAGAAGTCTCATGAAAAGATCAGTCAAGAAACACAGAGAAATACATGAGTTCTGGAGCAGGATGTAATTGAAAATGAAACAAATGCCTATAAATTTGCTAAATAGTGGATGAAATATATATCTTATGATGTGCATAACCTAAAGAAATAGTAATGTACCAGTGTTGAATAAAAATGAATGTCAAAATACACATCATATCCCATAGGAATCTACTTGCATTGATGTTAAACTGGGTCAGTTACTGTAGAAATATTAGGATTTGTATGCACCTTTCACTGAAGTTAGTTTTCAGTACTAGGAAACAAATATATATTTCAGGTTGATGAATATTTCTGAGAATAATCTTGTGAAAAGTTGATTATTAATCCACATACATGAACATGAATGAATTTAGGGAGTGTGTATAAGACACATATATTTCATATATACACACACAAAAAAAACACAGACATTAAAAAGTAGCAATATATATGTCAATCAAAATTCACCATGAAATATATATCATCCACAGATCCAAGAACATTCATTTTACTGAACATGCATTTATGTATAATGTTGTTCAACTAGGAAGCTCACCCATAGCTTGAATTTTCAGTTTCAACAGCGTTTAGGAGGAGTGATCTCTTCTCACCATTTGTATCTGGCAAGTCAGGAACCTCAAAAAAATATCCGCGTGTTATCAGGTAGGATTCTATATGTGCATATAAAAATACATGTGCTGAATAGGCTAAACAGAAAGGGAGACAGGAATTCACATATTTACTAACTTTAAAAACTTTTGGAAAAATATTTCAATTAAAAATTGACTAGATTTATAACACCTACCCTTTATCTTGCAAAAGGCAAGTCCAATATACACCATGCCTCCTCTGAACTTCTTGTATTTCTATTCTGTTTGGGTTATTTTTCTCCATCATATTAGTATTAGTAGTTAGAGTCTAGTAGGGTATGGGTTATTGTCAAGGTTTTAGTATTCTGAATGGAAAATTGGAAAAAGAATCCAATGTGTATCTAAATATGTGGTATACAATAATCTTCCTACTCTCATCCAGAACAATGCCTTGACATTACCTTTGCCCCAAGTAAGACACAATTAGAGGAGAAGAGTTAGAAATTCTGTGAATATATATCTGGAATGGAAAATGCTCAGGAGTTCACAACCTTGGAGGTGGTAGAGGAGTTTCCAAAAGTAAGAGACAGGGGTGATCACCCAACCTGATCTTTCATTAATAATGGGAGCATCTTGCCACAAAGCCATGGAAAGATAATTTTTGCTTTACTATAAATTACTGCAAATTCTGAACCCGCTTGGAATGCCTGTCCATGTCTTGGGCTCACCCATTCCTGGCTTTCTGACCAGATCACAGCCCTCTCTGAATCTTTAGTGACACCTCATAAATATTGGCCTTCCCTGACCAGAAAACGACCCTCTCTGAGGATCTAATGGTCCTCATAATTTCTGATGCTAGGGCCAGCAAAAAAGAAAATGTAAACTACAATTAGTGTGATGCTTGTCAAACTTCTGTTTTCTAAAAATCCCTTTTTGTGTAACTTTCTGGGCTATAAAGCTGGGGTGTAAAAAAGGTGGGGATGCTGTCTTGTTCCCGCCGTTTTGAGAAGAAGAGTCAGCCGGGCCGATTGAACTAATAAGCTTGCCTTACTTTGATTTTAATTGAAGTCAGTGGTCTTTTCTTGCATGCTGATCTAACATTTTGGAGTTCCCCAGCGAGATTACTAGACCAGATTACAAGATCAGACTGCTGGAAATTCTGAAGCTGGTCTTTCCTCCAGGGTTCAGGGCTGGAAAGCCAAATTCAAAGGCCTTGGAGTGAGCCTTCATTCCGGGGATCACTGCAGTGAACCATCGCACTAAAACTATTAGCAAGCACCTGCTGGAGCAGGCCTCCATAGGTAAGTGGTGCCCTTATAACTTCTGATATCTGGTTAAGGGAGATGTCTTCTGATGACAGAGAGGTGGCCTGGGGAGGCTCACATATACTCCTGTCTGGGAAAGTAACAAGAATTGTTCTGTCCTCTGTTCTGTTCTGTAGGGAATTCCTCTGAAAGGGTAGAAAGGTGCAGCCGGGCACGCAGGAGCTCTTACCCCGGAGCTTCAGCAAGACGTTTCATTGCTCCTCCGTTTTTCTGTATCTTCGCCAGGTTTCTGTTTCTTTGTGTTTTGTTCTGTGTTCTATATGTTTTTTGTTTGTTTGTTTTTGTGCATCTTATTGTTTGATTTCTGTGGTAAAAACTTAAAGATATTGGACGTGAAAATGGGTAATAAAGCAATTAAGCCTGACACCACTTTGGACTGTGTTTTAAGGAACCGTGATGAAGTTTACCCTCCCTTTGTTAAGCAGGATGAGAGAAGCCCCTAGCTGGCTGCTGGGAGCACACGCACTGCAGAGGGCAAAACCTGCTGGCGACCTAAGAACAGAGTATCTCCCTGGTTAACAATGGAAACTCCTTTAAAACCACTTGTCGCTCCAGATCAAGAGTCACAACCTTTGGGCAGAGTCCCCTGTGTTTCTGCTTTGTTAGCAAAGCAGTAAACCTCCCTTTTTTGTTTTTCTCAAACCCTGTCCTCATTATTAAATAGGTATTAATTCGCCTCAAGGTCAGGAACTGAAATTTAAGTTACAAATTTTGATACCCCCTCCCCTGACCCCTGAAATTTTTGAGAGCTGACTACTGAAATGTTAGGAGATGGAACGTGCTTGGGGTGGAACCGAACCAGAGGAGCTAATCCTGTAAGTAAAAGGAGGTACTGAGGGACTCCCAGCAGCTGCCAAAGCCCTGTTGCTTCAGGGAATTCCTTCATTCATTACCTGCACTGTAAGGATTATGCCACCTCTGTCTTCTTAAAAAAACAGAAAAAGAAAAAGGGGATACTAAATGCAGTAAAGGCACCATGGAGACCCTAGATATTACATTTCATGTTGCCCCTCTGTGAAAACATCTCATCCCCTTGTGGGGACATCTATCGTTCCACTGGTGTAGGAGATTTTTCTCTTATCTGCTCTGTTTTAAAGGCTTCTGTCTGTCAGCTGTAGTCTGGAGCTCCTTTCTGTCTGTCTTGTGTCTTTGTTTCTGGCTTTTTAAGACATGTGCAATAATGTGCTGATATTATAAATTGTTTCTTGGGAATGATCTTAGCTCAATGTGTGTCTAAATGATGATGTTTTATTGTAACAATCTGGTATCTGAATGGGTTTTTGAAGCATTTCTCAATCTTGCAGTTAAAAGTCGGGTTTAGGTAACTCTTTAGATTATGATTTCAGATAATTCATGCCAGATAACTTAAATACTTAGGATGGAAAACTAAAGAACTCTACTTCCAAGTTGGCAAGTAACTTTCCAAACATTCAGTCTTATTTTTCACCAATCTTGAATTGGGTAGACTGGGAAAATATCACAGTGTGTACCAGTGCATTAATTTGGACAAGGATTGTAAATCATAGTAAGGTATCTGTTGACAAAACAAGATGTAAAGATATAAAATTTTGTGAATTTTATCTTAAAATTGTATCATAATTTTCAACATCCGAACCTGAAAATTATGGTTAAAATGCCTTAGGCCTGAGGTGTCTGCTCAGAATAGCAGTTTTTCTCTGCTCCTTCCAGACCTCAGCCAGGACTTATGTTGAAAGGCAAATGAAAGAAGCCTGCAAGCTCAGTAGGAGACTGATCTGAGGCCTAAGGGGGGGAAAAAGGTTAATTGTATGGTATTTACTAATTACTGGCCAGTCATTTTTTCTAGGACTCTTATTTTTTTCCTTAGATTCTGTTGTTTTTTTTTTTTTTGAGCTCCTGATTTTGATCCTACAGACATAGGTTAATGTTTTTCTGATCAGTTCTATCTTTGACCAACAGTGGAGTTTTTGGAACATTGGAATGGAGATTTCACCTGCAAAAAGCTACAAGGCCTTTACTATTATTATGTGTGCACACTTTTGTTATGTGTTGTATCTCTATATATGCATATATCCATATATCATATATATGATATACAAATTAACATATATAAGGAGGACTCATAAAATAAAAAAAAACACTCATAAAAAATTTAAAAAGTAGATCCAAAGATCTTTATTTCACGTGATTTAATTAATTCAATTTAAATTGGATAAAAATGTCAAAATAAATGTCTTTAAATTTAAGCTTACAAGTTTTTCTAGGTGTTCAAAAATCTAATAAAATATTAATGTCGACAAAAGGTCTAATATGCTTTGGTTCTAGGACTTTCCCTTCAACAAAAAAATGGTTTACACTATTCAATACATTTGTCTAATATTTTGATAAATAAGTAAAGTAAATTTGATATGGGATTACTCATTCATGAGTATTTTTGTTAGATATCTGATTGATTTACTAAGGTCTGTATATTTGTCCTAAAGTCTGTATAAGATTTTAAAAATTAGTCACATGTTAGAGAGACAAAAATTTCTTAAAACATGAGTTTACCCATAACATTATGTTTATTAAGTTTTATTTTTCTAGAGCAATCAACCATGAATTTAAACAACTGATTAAATAAGATCTGTTATTTTAGAGCACGGTACTGCCATTTCTTTAAAAGCTAAACTTGTTTCATGTAGAAACATCAATGCAATTGTGATGCTATTAATGTGCTCATATCTTCCAGGTATACAAGTCTGTAAGGTACAAACTTTAAAAGAGCATTATATCAAGCTGGTGTTCTGAAGTTGTATGGTAAAAAAATATATTGGGGATTTATTTACCTTTTAACAATAAGATATGTAAACTTTTATGTTACTTTATACTTTGGGGAACAACTTTAATGTATTTTTAAGTTAATGAGAGCCTAATCTATGTAAAGGTTAAAACCTTTCAGCCTTTCTATAATTCATGTTTTAAATGTTATATCATATGGTGTTAGCTAATGTTCATGTGACCTCAAACAATTTATGTAAACTTTGTAAAATGATATTTAAAAAAACAAAGATTAGCTTTAGAACTAGAACACTTAAGATTTATAAAGAGCCCTGACATACCTGAGATAAGTCTCTATGTCCGATCTTACTGCATGTGAGAATGACTACGAAAGCAGTAGGTCAGATGTTATTTCATTTAAAGTTATGCTCAAAAGTTGTTTTTTTTTTCTGTCAAGATTACTAGGATCTCAAACAGGGGATATAATGTATAACTCAGCCAAAAAGTTCAGGGAAGCTATTACACGAACTAAGTATTTTTACTCTGCTTAATTTTATTTTGTAATTTGCTTATAGGTGATATAAAGATTCCCTGTGAGTGTTTTACAGAAAGGTTGCTTTAATAACACAACATGGGTTAATTTAAGATAATAATTAATCACCTACAAGACAGACAGAATAATACAGATCCCAATTAATAAAAACATAAATAATTTTAAATTATAGATATTAAAGCCCAGTACTCTTAATATATGTCTGTTAAAATTTATTTGCTGGATGTTTAAGATTAGGATTTAAAATTAAAGTTAAATGAAAAGGGACAAGAAAACCAATATTTGACTCTTGCCCTCTGAGTCAGTCTGTGTCCAGGGAACAGCGGACTTCTCTAAAGAGCTTTGCAACTCTGAACCACATAACCTCCTGGTCAGGGAGATTAATGAGACCACTGGAGAACAGAAAACCAATCAGTGCATTTGCTACGAAGACGAGAGTCATCAGAGAAGGGATACATCCCTGATGCTTCCGAGGAAAGCCACATGGTCAAGCGAGACCTGGACCCACCTAGCGCAAATGGCACTAGCAGAACTGAGAAGATGCTCTCAGGTTTCCCCAGAAATGACTCCCATTAAAGCTCAGCTGACTGTTAACAATAGATAGAAACAAAAGTGAGTTTGACTGCTTCATCTTAAACACTTAGCAAAGACAGTTAAAACCAAAATACAGCCATTCCTGGGCATTTTAAATAATAATAATAATAATAATAATAATAATAATAATAATAATAATATTTTAAGGTATACACTTTATGTTAGCCTCCCAAAATAAGTAAGACTAGAGGCTACAAAGAAGGATTCTCAGACAGGAATGCCTGATAACTATAAAAAGAGATTATCAAGAGGATCTGCCAGAGGCAGAAGTTTTCACTTTAACTCTTACAAATGTTCTTAACCTAAACAGGTAGGCTTGGTGTTTGTTAGTACAATTATCGAGCCCTGAGTAAGAGAATTAAAGGTTTCTCTATTAGACACAGAGGTCATACTAGTAAAAGGTTTTGCAAGATCAGATGACATTAAATTATTAAACTGTATCTTATGGGGAGGGACAACTGTAACACTAAAAGTTAAATATTAAGTTAACAGTCCTGATAACTGGGGATATTAAAGACTGGTGAGGGAATTTCTATACAATGACATGTTCCAGCTGCTGCAACATTTATTCAGTACTTATGGTTTTTGTTTCTCTCATAGAAGAACCCATCCCCAGATGACTTTACAACCTGTTCTTCCAAAACCAGACTTCAAACCGAACTGACTTCTAAAAGGCGACTCATGTCCCTCAGGCCGTGCCCCCTCACATCACCCTCTTTCAGCTAAGAAGAAGCCAAAATGAGTGACGCCTTTCTTCTTACAACAATGGAGACAAAAATAAATAGACTATCAATATAAGTAATTAATTAAGTCAGGTAAAATCAGGAAGACCTGTTTTTGGGTGAGTTCAAAAAATAGGGAGACTGTTACCTGAGGGATTAAAATTCCCACAGTGCTCTTCCCCTACCCTATCAATGATTTGAAAGGGACACATTAGAAAAGGGGGTAATGATAGACCCAACCTGATCTTTTATTAAAATTGCAAGCCATCTTGCCACAAAGCCATGAAAAGATAATTTTGGCTTAACTATAAATTACAGCAAATTCTGAACCTGCTTGGAATGTCTGCCCGTGCCTTGAACTCACCCATGCCTGGCTCTCTGACCAGATTGCAGCCCTCTCTAAAACTTTATTGACACCTCATAAATATTGGCCATCTCTGGCCAGACAACACTCTCTGAGGCTCTAATGTTCCTCATAAATTCTGATGTTGGGGCCAGAAAAAAAATGTAAACTAGGATTAGTGTGATGCTTGTCAGAGTTCTGTTATCTGTACCCCCCTTTTGTGTAACTTTCTGGGCTATTAAGCTGGGCTGCAGGAAAGGTGGGTTTGCTCTCTTGTTCCCACTATTTTGGGAGGGAGAGGCAGCCTGGGTGGTGGAAAAAAAGAGCTTGCTTTAATCTGATTTTAATTGGAGTCAGTGGTCTTTTCTTGCGACCTGGAGTGAATGTAAATGTCAGCACAAATGAACAGTCAAAATGATGAATTGGGAAATTATGAAGGAAAGCATATATCAATAGAGACATTAGAATATCAGGCAAAGTATAAAGTGAGTGATAGGATTAGACATGTTCAACAGGGTTGAGTTTGAATATGTAATCTTAGAAAGAAACAAATATGTACTCAATAGTTAGATTGACATTTGAGAGCATTAGGCAACATGGACATGGATGTTTTTAGAAATCCATGCTCACTTTAAATTTAGGCTTTGGTACAATCATAAGTGTGATCTTTGCTATATTTTCCAGAATATTACTGTGATAAAATGTATATGTAGATCAGGTGACATGAGTATTTCTTCCACCATTTCTGGAAACAATATTTTGAAGACATATAAATGAGTATTGGGGGTACAAAGAGGTGTACCATCTGTCTATGAATATAAAGATAATGCAAGAATAGGCCATACTGTGAATAAATAATATAACTGGTTCTGCTTTAAATAACAGATAGAATTGATATCTGAAAATATACAGGAAATCTTATATTGATATACAATCATTCATTCCAACCAGTTATACTTCTAATGGTAATATTAGGGTTATATTTTATCATAAAGAGTGTGTGAGTTTGGCTACAAAAGTGATTATAAAAATCGAAAATAATGTGTTTAGAAAGAAGTCACATGAAAAGACTTGTCAAGAAACATGGAGGAATACAAGTGTTCTGAAGAAGGAAGTTATTGAAAGTGAAACAAATGCCTATAAATTTGCTACATTTTGTATGAAATATATATCTTATGATGGCCATAAACTGAAGAAATAGTAATGTACCAGTGTTGACTAAAAATGAGCATCAAAATACACATCATGTTTCATAATAATCTACTTGCATTGATGTTAAACTGGGTCAGTTGTTGTATAAATATTAGGATTCATATGCACCATTCACTGAAGTTAGTTTTCAGTTCTAGGAAACAAATATGTATTTCAGGTGGATGAATAGTTCTGAGAATAATTTTTTGAAAATTTGATTATAAATCCACATACATGAATATGAATGAATTTAGGGAGTGTACAATAAAACACATATATTTTATATTTTGAAAAATTTGGAGAGTATATATATATATATATATATATATATATATATATATATATACAGACACACACACACACACAGAGACATTAAAAAGCAGCAATATATATGCCAATCGAAATTCATCATGAAATGTATATCATCCACTGATACAAAAATATTCATTATACTGAACATGATTTTATTCATCATGTTGTTCATCTACGAAGTTCACCCATAGGTTGAATTTTCAGTTCCAACTGTGTTTAGGAGGAGTGATCTCTTCTTCCAATTTGTATCTGCTAAGTAGGCCACTTCACAAGAATGAACATGTGATAACAGGTACGATTTTATATGTGCATATGAAATTACATGTGCTGAATTGGCTACAAAGAAAGGGAGAGAGAAATTCGCCTATTTGTTAACTTTAAAAACACATGAAGAACTATTTCATCAAAAAATTGACAAGATTTATAACTCCTACCCATTATAATGCAAAAGGCAAGTCCAACTATACACTATGCCTTGTCTAAACTGGTTGTATTTCTATTCTGTTTGGGTTATTTTTCTCCATCATATTAGAATTAGTAGTCAGAGTCTAGTAGGGTATGGGTTAGTGTCAGGGATTCAGTATTTTGAATAAAAATAGGAAAATGAATCCAATGTATATGTAAATATGTGCTACATAAAAATCTTCCCACTCTCATCCAGAACAATACCTTGACTTTACCTTCGCCCCAAGTAAAACACAATTAGAGTGGAAGAGTTCGAAAATTTGTGAATACATATCTGGAATGGAATATGTTCACGAGTTCACAACATTTAAGGTGGTAAAGGAGTTTCCAAAAGTAAGGGACAGGTAAATACTCAACAAAAATGGAGCTCTGCTAGACTAAAGACTTCTTGAGAAACTGCCTCTGAGTTTGGACACTTGAAATATTTGTTGTTGTGAGGAGTTTTAGCTTCCTTTTTAGAGAGACCATCAAAGCTGACTATGTATCTAAGTGACCTGGAGGACATGGTTTCTTATTTTCTAATGAACATGAGGCAGCAGTGCTGAATTCTCTCTTTGTAGGTAAACTGTGGCCACTGGAGGATAAGTTTCTTTCCGTGTGGACTGTAATGCCATTCGGCATCATCCACTTGTTGTGGTGTTTCTTGCTGCTGAAATGTGAGTTTGGTATTTGCTTCACAAAATGAAAGGAGTTCAACTGGTACAAAGTGCTGCAGGGAGTTCTGTCACGTGTGGTGTGTCAGGGTCTGCAGTATATATATGTGTCTTATTATACAATCCCTAAATGCATTCATATTCATGTATGTGGATTTATAATCAAATGTTCACAAGATCATTATCAGAAATGTTCATCCACATCAAATACATATTGTTTTCTAGTACTGAAATCTAAATTCAGTGAATGGTGCATAGAAGTCCTAATTTTTCTACTGTAACTGACCTACTTTAACATCAATCCAAGTAGATTCCTATGGGACATGATGTGTATTTTGATGTTCATTTTTATTCAACACTGTTACATTACTATTTCTTCAGTTTATGCACATCATATGATATATATTTCATTCACAAGCTTGCAAATTTATAGGCATTTGTTTCACTTTCTATCACTTCCTGCTTCAGTACACATGTATTCCTCCACGTTTTTTGACTGGTCTTTCCATGAGACTTCCTTTTATTTTAGATTTTAATAATCAAATAATTGTGAAGCAAAACTCACACACTCTTCATGATAAAGCATAACCCTAATATTACCATTAGATGTATAAATGGTTGTAATGAATGTATGTATATCAATATAAAATTTTTTGTATATTTTCAGATATCAATTAAATCCATTATTTAAAGTTGGAACCAGTTATATTATTTATTCACAGTATGGTCTATTCTTTCATTTTATCTATATTCATAGACACAGGGTACCCCTATTTGTACACCCAATACTAATTTATACATCTTCAAAATATTGCCCACAGAAATGGTGGAAGAAATACTCATGTCACCTGATCTACATATACACTTTATCACAGTAATATTCTGGACACAAAATGCAAAGTTCACACTTATAATTCTTCCAAAGCCTAAATGGAAAGTGAGCATGGATTACTAAAAACATCCAAGTCCAGATTGCCTAATGCTCTCAAATGTCAATCCTATTGGTGCAAATATTTGTTTCGTCCTAAGATTGTATATTCGACTTCTACCCTGTTGAAACTGTCTAATCCTATTACTCAATTTATACTTTGCCTGATTTCTTAATGTCTATATTGACATCTGCTTCCCTATATATTTTCCCCAGTTCATCATTGTGACTGACTCTTCACATGTGCTGACATTTACATTCATTCTCAACCGAAAACCCTATTGCAAAAGAACTTTTGGTCCAAATCCTATATTCACTCTTCTTCCTAAACCTACTGACTATCTTCCTAATCCTACTGACTACCCTTTTTCAGTGCATGTTTTCTTCTACATTCAATCATCCAATTTACAAGGTCCTATGCCACTGTATATCGATTTATCTGAGACATCTGTGCAGAAGGTATTTCAAAGCTAAGTATCCCATTCAAGGGCTTAATGCTCTTCTGGGCTTCAAATCTTACCCAGACTTCTGTATTCAAACATATATTTTACCTATATATTCTTCTAAATATCACAGGTTCCCAATACCATTATTCATCCCACACAATGATTCCTAACCCAAATCGAACCTGTTATTATCCTAACCATACACTGTTCCCTCAATCTATCTTTACAGAAAAGGAGGGACAGAGTTGGTCTTACAATACAGGAGTGTAGGGGATTTTCCACCTGCTGAGAACCTCAAAGGTCCATGCAGAATTGATCCCTGGAGAAGATGTAGGCAGCTATGTAGGACCTGAGGGAGAAAAAGTCAACTTCCATGGTAAACATCCTGGTCAGGATGAAGGGATGTGTCTGAATCAGCCTCTTTCATCTTAATGTAGAGAAGATGGACCAAACCAGGCCTGTGTGGAGAGCTGTACCCGGGTGCCTATGGTTGATATACCATTCTAACTTGTGAAAATGTCACAGGAAGTAGGGGCACCCTCCATCTCATGGGACCATTTGAAGCAACTGTTAGGACAAAGTGGTTGCCAACGCAGTGACTTCATTCACTTCCTGAAGGAAGTTACCTCACATAACTTTCTTAGTGATGGAACTCTCTAAACTTGGGATTCAGAAAGCCAGGCAACCACAGCCAGTCCCAGTCCCAGTCCAAGTGAACTCACTTGTTTGGGTTAACCAAGGACAGAGTCAGTCTTTCTTGGCACCTACTGATGTGATGATGGCCAAATGCCAGGAAAGGTAAGAAGAGGGGCCTTTCCTGAGAAAGCAGGTAGTGGCTCACCACTGGCTTCTGACAACTTCACAGAGTTGGCCAAGGAGACCAGAACTGAGACAGCACAGTCCATTTCGGAAAAAAAATAGTATGGCCCACCCGTCAGAGGAAACTCCGGATAGTCACAGACCTTCTATGGGGAAGGAGGTGCCTTTTTGAGTGTGGGTGTGAGTTTGTGGTTTGTCTCATGTTCTGAGAATAGGTAGGAAAGGCGATTTGTTTGGTTTGGAGAGGACTGTTTCTAGTATGTCCTCTGACAAGGTGAGTGTTTCTATTACTGTGTGTCCCACTCTGTCCGTGGTCGTAGTATTAGAAAAAGAATGCATCAATCGATGTGTCCTTTCTAGTAGAAAGCTTCCCAGCATTCATCCTGCCAATTTATGAATGCACTTCGGCTACCCTTATCAATGGGCAACACCTACTATCTTCCTAAGTTAGTGTTTTCTTCCTGAATTCGGGACACTCTCGAGAATAGGCTCATGGTTTTGTGTTCAAGATATGTACCACAGGGATCCAACATGGCGGCCGGCGAGGAAGGTGCACTTTCAATATCTCCACATTAACGGGATCAGAAACACCAATTAAAACAGCTACATTCTACCTACTGAGGATCTTCTAGAAAAATTCCGTTGAAAGGAGACCTGCCGAGAATTAGTAAGTTTATTAGACGTGACAGTTTGCCCCAGACAAGTAAAACTTGACCGGCAGCGCGGGCTCAGAGTCCAATCCCGCGGCCACCTGCCACTTCTGCAAGCGGCAGGCGGCCCAGAGCAGCGCGGCAGAAGGGTCCCCACCCAGCCAGCAGACAGCTCCCGCCATCCCGGCTACCCTGGCGGCCCTGCTTTCGCTCGGCGAACAGCCACCCCACCCGGCTGGTTCTTAGCCACGCGGCTGCAGTCAACCGGCTTTACAAGCGGCCCCCGGCGGCCCTGCTCGGCGAGAAGGGTCCCCGCCCTGCCGGCAGACAGCTCCCGCCATTCCGCTCTTGTTCTGCAAACAGCCACCCCGCCCGCCTGGTTCTTAGCCACGAGGCTGCAGCCGCCCGGCTTTACAAGCGCCCCCGGCGACCCTGCTCGGCGAGAAGGGTCCCTGCCCGGCCGACAGACAGCTTCCGCCATCCCGGCTACCCTGGCGGTCCCGCTCTTGCCCTGCAAACAGCCACCCCGCCCGCCTGGGTCTTAGCCACGTGGCTGCAGCCACCTGGATTTGCAAGCGCCCCCCGGCGGCCCTGCTCGGCGAGAAGGGTCCCCGCCCTGCCGGCAGACAGCTGCCGCCATTCCGCTCTTGCTCTGCAAACAGCCACCCCGCCCGCCTGGTTCTTAGCCACGAGGCTGCAGCCGCCCGGCTTTACAAGCGCCCCCGGCGGCCCTGCTCAGTGGGAAGGGTCTCTGCCCGGCCAACAGACAGTTTCCGCCATCCCGGCTACCCTGGCTGTTCCGCTCTTGCCCTGCAAACAGCCACCCCGCCCGCCTGGGTCTTAGCCACGCGGCTGCAGCCACCCGGCTTTACAAGCGCCCCCGGCGGCTGTGCTCGGTGAGAAGGGTCCCCGCCCTGCCGGCAGACAGCTCCCGCCATTCCGCTCTTGCTCTGCAAACAGCCACCCCGCCCGCCTGGTTCTTAGCCACGAGGCTGCAGCCGCCCAGCTTTACAAGCGCCCCCAGCGGCCCTGCTCGTCGAGAAGGGTCCCTGCCCGGCCGGCAGACAGCTCCCACCATCCCGGCACTCCTGGCGGCCCGCCCGCTCTGCGAAGGGTCACCCCGCCCGGCTCTTAGCCACGCGGGCGCCATCTGCCTGGCTCTGTGGGCGCCCCCGGCGGCCCAGCGCAGCCAGAAGGGTCCCTGCCTGGCCCGACAGAAGGCACGTGCCCTTCCGGCTCTGCTAACGGCCCTGCCCACCCAGGAAAGGGCTCCCCCCCTTGAGAGGATGGGAAGGAAATCTAACCAAGCCTCTATGAATTAGCGAACTGGGATCTAAAACCAGAGATTGTGTCAGACCAGAGACAAGCCAGTTCCACCTCTCCCTTCGGTCACTCCTGCAAGGAGCCAGGGGCCCGCCATAGCAGAGAGGGGAAGTCACCAAAGATCGGCCAAAGAGATTCCTTCCCAGCGGATTCTAAATTAGCAGGAGCGGCGAGGGAGCCGGCCGGAGCTGGCGGGAACCACGGCAGCGGCACGGGAACCGGCGGGAGCTGAGGCGGCGCTGACGCAGAAGCCGGCGGGAGCCACGCGGCGCGGGTCTCCCAGCTACAGCTCCCACCAGTGCTGACAACTGAGGTCTCTTGCACCAGATACGGGGGCGTGGCTACCAGAAGGTAAGCAAATTTGCTGGGGGTTCTCAGCCCCAAGCTCTACAAACTTAGGGCCTGATGGAGGCAAACAAGGAGAGTGTGCCCAGGCACTAATGAAACAGCTGCTCCACGCGTGTGCAAGGTAGGCGGAACCGTGACCACCGACAAAACAGGCCCAGTGGCCCGCCAGATACATCGCCCCGGTCAGGGGAGGGGCAGAGCCGCCACCAGCGCCTTTTACGTAGACAGATCTGCAACCGACAGACAGAACAGGCCTAGTGGCCAGCGGAGGGGCAAAGCCACTGCTCACGCCTGCAAGGTAGGCGGACCTGTGACCACCGAAAGAACAGGCCCATCGAAAGTACAGGTACAGCGGCCTCCTGGCGTGGAAGGCACATTGCCTCAATTGAAGGAGGGGCAGAGCCACCGCCAAAGCCTGCGAGGGAGACTTTGCAGCTATACAAGAGCAATATAAATATATAGGGGGAAAAATCAATAACACAACAGTTTCACCAAGCAGAAAGAAACGCGATCAGTATGAAAAGACAAGGAAAGAAAGGACCACAAGCAATGCAGGTCAACTCAACTTTAGAAGAGGTAATATCTGCAGCAGATGGAATGTCAGATAAAGAATTCAGGATATACATGCTTCAGATGATCTGGAGTCTCAAGGAAGACATTAGACAGCAAAATCAGACAATGAAAGACCACTTCGACCACTTCGACAATAAATTACATAAACAAATCCAAGAAGCAAAAGATCAATTATACAGGGAGATAGAGGTTATAAAAAACAAACAAACAGAAATCCTGGAAATGCAGGAAACAATAAACCAACTTAAAAACTCAATTGAGAATACTACCAGCAGAGTAGAACACTTAGAAGATAGAACATCAGACAATGAAGACAAAGTATTTCAACTGGAGAAGAACATAGACAGCTCAGCAAAGCTGTTAAGAAACCATGAGCAGAACATTCAAGAAATATGGGATAACATAAAGAGACCCAACTTAAGGGTCATGGGGATACAGGAAGGTATTGAGGTCCAAACCAAAGGAATGAGCAATCTATTCAACGAAATAATAGGAGAAAACTTCCCAGACTTGAAGAATGAGACAGAATCCCAAATCCTAGAAGCCTACAGGACGCCGAATGTGCAAAATCATAAGAGATCCACACCTAGACACATTATAATGAAGATGCCCAACATACAGAATAAGGAGAGAATTTTAAAAGCTACAAGAGAAAGGAAGCACATCACATTTAGGGGTAAACCAATCAGGATAACAGCTGATCTTTCAACACAGACTCTGAAAGCTAGAAGATCCTGGAATAACATATTTCAAACACTGAAAGAAAAGGGGTTACAACCAAGAATTGTGTATCCCGCGAAATTAAGCTTCAGGATGGAAGATGAAATTAAAACCTTCCATGATAAACAAAAGTTAAAAGAATTTGCAGCTAGAAAACCAGCTCTTCAAAACATCCTTGGCAAAATATTACAGGATATTTTTATTAGCCAAAATAAAAATATTACAGGATATTATTATCTCAATAATAACTCTAAATGTTAATGGCTTAAACTCACCAATTAAGAGACACAGGCTAGCAGAATGGATCACTAAACAAGACTCAACAATATGCTGCCTTCAGGAGACGCATTTGATAGGAAAAGACATACATAGACTGAAGGTGAAAGGTTGGGAAAAATCATATCACTCATATGGACTTTGGAAACAAGCAGGAGTGCCCATACTCATTTCAAATAAAATAGATTTCAAGCCAAAGTTAATCAAAAGGGATGAAGAGGGACACTACATACTTCTCAAGGGAACCATACACCAACAAGACATAACAATCATAAATATATATGCCCCAAAAAATGGTGCAGCTATGTTCATCAAACAAACTCTTCTCAAGTTCAAGAGTCTAATAGACCACCATACAATAATCATGGGAGACTTCAACACACCTCTCTCACCACTGGACAGATCTTCCAAACAAAAGTTGAATAAGGAAACTATAGAGCTCAATAACACAATTAATAACCTAGACTTAATTGACATATATAGAATATACCACCCAACATCAAGCTGTTACACTTTTTTCTCAGCAGCACATGGATCCTTCTCAAAAATAGATCATATATTATGTCACAGGGCAACTATTAGACAATATAAAGGAGTAGAGATAATACCATGCATATTATCTGATCATAATGGAATGAAATTGAAAATCAACGATAAAAGACGTAAGGAAAAATCATGCATCACTTGGAGAATGAACAATAGGTTACTGAATGATCAATGGGTTATAGAAGACATCAAGGAGGAAATTAAAAAATTCTTAGAGATAAATGAAAACACAGACACAACATATCGGAATCTATGGGACACATTGAAAGCAGTTCTAAGAGGAAAATTTATTGCTTGGAGTTCATTCCTTAAAAAAAGAAAAAACCAACAAATAATTGATCTAATACTTCAACTCAAAATCCTAGAAAAAGAAGAGCAAAACAACAGCAAAAGAAGTAGAAGACAAGAAATAATTAAAATCAGAGCTGAAATTAATGAAATCGAAACGAAAGAAACAATTGAAAAAATTGACAAAACTAAAAGTTGGTTCTTTGAAAAAATAAATAAAATCGACAGACCCTTAGCCACGCTAACAAAGAGAAGAAGAGAGAGAACTCAAATTAC
Organism: Callospermophilus lateralis; assembly: GCF_048772815.1. Taxonomy (NCBI): domain Eukaryota; kingdom Metazoa; phylum Chordata; class Mammalia; order Rodentia; family Sciuridae; genus Callospermophilus; species Callospermophilus lateralis. Next base: position 1,622 of record NW_027511199.1, on the reverse strand, counting down.
CAGCATACGGGATGAAAAAGGCAATATCACAACAGACACTTCAGAAATACAGAAGATTATCAGAAATTATTTTGAATCCTTATACTCCAATAAAATAGAAGATAGTGAAGGCATCGATAAATTTCTTAAGTCATATGATTTGCCCAGATTGAGTCAGGAGGATATTGACAACCTAAACAGACCAATATCAATTGAGGAAATAGAAGATACCATCAAAAGACTACCAACTAAGAAAAGCCCAGGACCGGATGGGTATACAGCAGAGTTTTTCAAAACCTTTAAAGAGGAATTAACACCAATACTTTTCAAGCTATTTCAGGAAATAGAAAAAGAGGGAGAACTTCCAAATTCATTCTATGAGGCCAACATCACCCTGATTCCTAAACCAGACAAAGACACTTCAAAGAAAGAAAACTACAGACCAATATCTCTAATGAACCTAGATGCAAAAATCCTCAATAAACTTCTGGCGAACCGGATACAAAAACATATCAAAAAAATTGTGCACCATGATCAGGTAGGATTTATCCCTGGGATGCAAGGTTGGTTCAATATACGGAAATCAATAAATGTTATTCACCACATCAACAGGCTTAAAAATAAGAACCATATGATCATCTCGATAGATGCGGAAAAAGCATTCGACAAAGTACAGCATCCCTTTATGTTCAAAACTCTAGAAAAACTAGGGATAACAGGAACATATCTCAACATTGTAAAAGCAATCTATGCTAAGCCTCAGGCTAGCATCATTCTGAATGGAGAAAAACTGAAGGCATTCCCTCTAAAATCTGGAACAAGACAGGGATGCCCTCTCTCACCACTTCTGTTCAACATAGTTCTCGAATCACTGGCCAGAGCAATTAGACAGACGAAAGAAATTAAAGGCATAAAAATAGGAAAAGAAGAACTCAAATTATCACTATTTGCAGATGACATGATTCTATACCTAGCAGACCCAAAAGGGTCTACAAAGAAACTATTAGAGCTAATAAATGAATTCAGCAAAGTGGCAGGCTATAAAATCAACACGCATAAATCAAAGGCATTCCTGTATATCAGCAACAAATCCTCTGAAATGGAAATGAGGACAACCACCCCATTCACAATATCCTCATAGAAAATAAAATACTTGGGAATCAACCTAACAAAAGAGGTGAAAGACTTATACAATGAAAACTACAGAACCCTAAAGAGAGAAATAGAAGAAGATCTTAGAAGATGGAGAAATATACCCTTTTCATGGATAGGTAGAAGTAACATCATCAAAATGGCGATATTACCAAAAGTTCTCTATAGGTTTAATGCAATGCCAATCAAAATCCCAACGGCATTTCTTGTAGAAATAGAGAAAGCAATCATGAAATTCATATGGAAAAATAAAAGACCCAGAATAGCAAAAACAATTCTAAGCAGGAAATGTGAATCAGGCGGTATAGCTATACCAGACTTCAAATTATACTACAGAGCAATAGTAACAAAAACAGCATGGTACTGGTACCAAAACAGGCAGGTGGACCAATGGTACAGAATAGAGGACACAGAAACCAATCCAGAAAACTACAATTATCTTATATTTGATAAAGGGGCTAAAAGCATGAAATGGAAGAAGGATAGCATCT
>NW_027511198.1:0-27475 GCF_048772815.1 Callospermophilus lateralis | reverse complement strand
GCCAGAGACTGGCGAAAAACTAGCTTTCGTTTGAAATGGGTTCCAAGCTTCCAAAAAGCTACTAGTTTGCTGAAATCTCAGCAAACATTTTTTCACCAAATCTTGAAGATTCTTGGTGGTAATGATCAGTTCACTAATACCACTTGGCTGCCCAATTATCACTCTTCTAGGTTCAAGCGTTCGTTTCCAGTAACAGTTTGAATTTTTAGGTTTCACTCTGTTTTCTCCTCCATAGATATTTGTGCTTTGAATCCTAAATCAAACACGGTTTGTGCTAGCTCCTTGAAACTTGACAAAATGAAGTAGTTCTAAGTTCCATCTCTATGGTTTGTTTCCTCTTGAAGTACCCCATGCAGAGACTGGCGAAAAACACTTTCGTTTGAAAGGGATTGCCAAGCTTCCAAAAAACTACTAGTTTGCTGAAATCTCAGCAAACATTTTTTCAACAAATCTTGAAGATTCTTGGTGGTAATGATCAGTTCACTAATCCCACTTGGCTGCCCAATTTTTATTCTTCTAGGTTGAAGCATTCGTTTCCAGTAACAGTTTGAATTTTTAGGTTTCACTCTGTTTTCTCCTACATAGATAGCTGTGTTTGGAATTCTAAATCAAACATGGTTTGTGCTAGCTCCTTGAAAGTTGACAAAATGAAGTAGTTCTAAGTTCTCTCTCTATGGATTGTTTCTTCTTGAAGTACCCCATGCAGAGACTGGCGAAAAACACTTTCGTTTAAAGGGGTTGAAAGCTTCCAAAAAACTACTAGTTTGCTGAAATCTCAGCAAACATTTTTTCACCAAATCTTGATGATACTTGGTGGTAAAGATCAGTTCACTAAGCCCATTTGGCTGCCAAATTTTCACTCTTCTAGGTTCAAGCGTTCGTTTCCAGTAACTGTTTGAATTTTTAGGTTTCACTCTGTTTTCTTCTTCATAGATAGCTGTGTTTGGAATTCTAAATCAAACACGGTTTGTGCTAGCTCCTTGAAACTTGACAAAATGAAGTAGTTCTAAGTTCTATCTCTACGGTTTGTTTCCTCTTGAAGTACACCATGCAGAGACTGGCGAAAAACACTTTCGTTTGAAAGGGCTTGCCAAGCTTCCAAAAAACTACTAGTTTGCTGAAATCTCAGAAAACATTTTTTCACCAAATCTTGATGATACTTGGTGGTAATGATCAGTTCACTAATCCCACTTGGTTGCCCAATTTTTATTTTTCTAGGTTGAAGCATTCGTTTCCAGTAACAGTTTGAATTTTATGTTTCACTCTGTTTTCTCCTACATAGATAGCTGTGTTTGGAATTCTAAATCAAACAAGGTTTGTGCTAGCTCCTTGAAACTTGACAAAATGAAGTAGTTCTAAGTTCTATCTCTATGGTTTGTTTCCTCTTGAAGTACCCCATGCAGAGACTGGCGAAAAACACTTTCGTTTGAAAGGGGTTGCCAAGCTTCCAAAAAACTACTAGTTTGCTGAAATCTCATCAAACCTTTTTTAACCAAATCTTGATGATACTTGGTGGTAATGATCAGTTCACTAAGCACACTTGGCTGCCCAATGTTCACTCTTCTAGGTTCAAGCGTTCTTTTCCAGTAACACTTTGAATTTTTAGGTTTCACTCTGTTTTCTGCTATATAGATAGATGTGTTTGAAACTTTAAATCAAACACGGTTTTTGCAGGCTCCGTGAAACTTGACAAAATGAAGTAGTTCTAAGTTCTATCTCTATGGTTTGTTTCCTCTTGAAGTACCCCATGCAGAGACTGGCGAAAAAACACTTTCATTTGAAAGGGGTTGCCAAGCTTCCAAAAAACTACTAGTTTGCTGAAATCTCAGCAAACATTTTTTCACAAAATCTTGATGATACTTGGTGGTAATGATCAGTTCCCTAATCCCACTTGGCTGCCCAATTTTCACTCTTCTAGGTTCAAGCGTTCGTTTCCAGTAACACTTGAATTTTTAGGTTTCACTCTGTTTTCTCCTACATAGATAGTTGTGTTTGGAATTGTAAATCAAACACGGTTTGTGCTACCTCCTTGAAACTTGACCCAATGAAGTAGTTCTAAGTTCTATCTTTATGGTTGTTTCCTCTTGAAGTACCCCATGCAGAGACTGGCTAAAAACACTTTCGTTTGAAAGGGTTTGCCAAGCTTCCAAAAAACTACTAGATTGCTGAAATCTCAGCAAACATTTTTTCACCAAATCTTGATGATACTTGGTGGTAATGATCAGTTCACTAAGCCCACTTTTTTGCCCAATTTTCACTCTTCTAGGTTCAAGCGTACGTTTCCAGTAACACTTTGAATTTTTAGGTTTCACTCTGTTTTCTCCTACATAGATAGTTTGTTTGGAATTCTAAATCAAACACGGTTTGTGCTAGCTTTTTGAAACTTGACCACATGAAGTAGTTCTAAGTTCTATCTCTATGGTTTGTTTCCTCTTGAAGTACCCCGTGCAGAGACTGGCGAAAAACACTTTCGTTTGAAAGGGGTTGCCAAGCTTCCAAAAAACTACTAGTTTGCTGAAATCTCAGCAAACATTTTTTCACCAAATCTTGATGATACTTGGTGGTAATGATCAGTTCACTAATACTACTTGGATGCCCAATTTTCACTCTTCTAGGTTCAAGCGTTCGTTTCCAGTAACAGTTTGAATTTTTAGGTTTCACTCTGTTTTCTCCTACATAGATATTTGTGCTTGGAATCCTAAATCAAACACGGTTTGTGCTAGCTCCTTGAAACTTGACAAAATGAAGTAGTTCTAAGTTCCATCTCTATGGTTTGTTTCCTCTTGAAGTACCCCATGCAGAGACTGGCGAAAAACACTTTCGTTTGAAAGGGGTTGCCAAGCTTCCAAAAAACTACTAGTTTGCTGAAATCTCAGCAAACATTGTTTCACCAATTCTTGATGATACTTGGTGGTAATGATCAGTTCACTAATCCCACTTGGCTGCCCAATTTTTATTCTTCTAGGTTGAAGCATTCGTTTCCAGTAACAGTTTGAATTTTTAGGTTTCACTCTGTTTTCTCCTACATAGATAGCTGTGTTTGGAATTCTAAATCAAACACGGTTTGTGCTAGCTCCTTGAAACTTGACCAAATGAAGTAGTTCTAAGTTCTATCTCTATGGTTTGTTTCCTCTTGAAGTACCCCATGCAGAGACTGTCGAAAAACACTTTCGTTTTTAAAGTGGTTGCCAAGCTTCCAAAAAACTACTAGTTTGCTGAAATCTCAGCAAACATTTTTTCACCAAATCTTGATGATACTTGGTGGTAATGATCAGTTCACTAATCGAACTTGGCTGCCCAGTTTTATTCTTCTAGGTTGAAGCATTCGTTTCCAGTAACAGTCTGAATTTTTAGGTTTCACTCTGTTTTCTTTTACATAGATAGCTGTGTTGGGAATTCTAAATCAAACACGGTTTGTGCTTGCTCCTTGAAACTTGACAAAATGATGTAGCTCTAAGTTCCATCTCTATGGCTTGTTTCCTCTTGAAGTACCCCATGCAGAGACTGGCGAAAACACTTTCATTTGAAAGGGGTTGCCAAGCTTCCAAAAAACTACTAGTTTGCTGAAATCTCAGCAAACATTTTTTCACCAAATCTTGATGATACTTGGTGGTAATGATCAGTTCACTAAGCCCACTTGGCTGCCCAATTTTCACTCTTCTAGGTTCAAGCGTTCGTTTCCAGTAACACTTGAATTTTTAGGTTTCACTCTGTTTTCTCCTACATAGATATTCGTGTTTGGAATTGTAAATCAAACCCGGTTTGTGCTACCTCCTTGAAACTTGACCCAATGAAGTAGTTCTAATTTCTATATTTATGGTTGTTTCCTCTTGAAGTACCCCATGCAGAGACTGGCTAAAAACACTTTCGTTTGAAAGGGTTTGCCAAGCTTCCAAAAACTACTAGATTGCTGAAATCTCAGCAAACATTTTTTCAACAAATCTTGATGATACTTGGTGGTAATGATCAGTTCACTAAGCCCACTTTTTTGCCCAATTTTCACTCTTCTAGGTTCAAGCGTACGTTTCCAGTAACACTTTGAATTTTTAGGTTTCACTCTGTTTTCTCCTACATAGATAGTTGTGTTTGGAATTCTAAATCAAACACGGTTTGTGCTAGCTTTTTGAAACTTGACCACATGAAGTAGTTCTAAGTTCTATTTCTATGGTTTGTTTCCTCTTGAAGTACCCCGTGCAGAGACTGGCGAAAAACACTTTCGTTTGAAAGGGGTTGCCAAGCTTCCAAAAAACTACTAGTTTGCTGAAATCTCAGCAAACATTTTTTCACCAAATCTTGAAGATTCTTGGTGGTAATGATCAGTTCACTAATACCACTTGGCTGCCCAATTATCACTCTTCTAGGTTCAAGCGTTCGTTTCCAGTAACAGTTTGAATTTTTAGGTTTCACTCTGTTTTCTCCTCCATAGATATTTGTGCTTGGAATCCTAAATCAAACACGGTTTGTGCTAGCTCCTTGAAACTTGACAAAATGAAGTAGTTCTAAGTTCCATCTCTATGGTTTGTTTCCTCTTGAAGTACCCCATGCAGAGACTGGCGAAAAACACTTTCGTTTGAAAGGGATTGCCAAGCTTCCAAAAAACTACTAGTTTGCTGAAATCTCAGCAAACATTTTTTCAACAAATCTTGAAGATTCTTGGTGGTAATGATCAGTTCACTAATCCCACTTGGCTGCCCAATTTTTATTCTTCTAGGTTGAAGCATTCGTTTCCAGTAACAGTTTGAATTTTTAGGTTTCACTCTGTTTTCTCCTACATAGATAGCTGTGTTTGGAATTCTAAATCAAACATGGTTTGTGCTAGCTCCTTGAAAGTTGACAAAATGAAGTAGTTCTAAGTTCTCTCTCTATGGATTGTTTCTTCTTGAAGTACCCCATGCAGAGACTGGCGAAAAACACTTTCGTTTAAAGGGGTTGAAAGCTTCCAAAAAACTACTAGTTTGCTGAAATCTCAGCAAACATTTTTTCACCAAATCTTGATGATACTTGGTGGTAAAGATCAGTTCACTAAGCCCATTTGGCTGCCAAATTTTCACTCTTCTAGGTTCAAGCGTTCGTTTCCAGTAACTGTTTGAATTTTTAGGTTTCACTCTGTTTTCTTCTTCATAGATAGCTGTGTTTGGAATTCTAAATCAAACACGGTTTGTGCTAGCTCCTTGAAACTTGACAAAATGAAGTAGTTCTAAGTTCTATCTCTACGGTTTGTTTCCTCTTGAAGTACACCATGCAGAGACTGGCGAAAAACACTTTCGTTTGAAAGGGCTTGCCAAGCTTCCAAAAAACTACTAGTTTGCTGAAATCTCAGAAAACATTTTTTCACCAAATCTTGATGATACTTGGTGGTAATGATCAGTTCACTAATCCCACTTGGTTGCCCAATTTTTATTTTCTAGGTTGAAGCATTCGTTTCCAGTAACAGTTTGAATTTTATGTTTCACTCTGTTTTCTCCTACATAGATAGCTGTGTTTGGAATTCTAAATCAAACAAGGTTTGTGCTAGCTCCTTGAAACTTGACAAAATGAAGTAGTTCTAAGTTCTATCTCTATGGTTTGTTTCCTCTTGAAGTACCCCATGCAGAGACTGGCGAAAAACACTTTCGTTTGAAAGGGGTTGCCAAGCTTCCAAAAAACTACTAGTTTGCTGAAATCTCATCAAACCTTTTTTAACCAAATCTTGATGATACTTGGTGGTAATGATCAGTTCACTAAGCACACTTGGCTGCCCAATGTTCACTCTTCTAGGTTCAAGCGTTCTTTTCCAGTAACACTTTGAATTTTTAGGTTTCACTCTGTTTTCTGCTATATAGATAGATGTGTTTGAAACTTTAAATCAAACACGGTTTTTGCAGGCTCCGTGAAACTTGACAAAATGAAGTAGTTCTAAGTTCTATCTCTATGGTTTGTTTCCTCTTGAAGTACCCCATGCAGAGACTGGCGAAAAACACTTTCATTTGAAAGGGGTTGCCAAGCTTCCAAAAAACTACTAGTTTGCTGAAATCTCAGCAAACATTTTTTCACAAAATCTTGATGATACTTGGTGGTAATGATCAGTTCCCTAATCCCACTTGGCTGCCCAATTTTCACTCTTCTAGGTTCAAGCGTTCGTTTCCAGTAACACTTGAATTTTAGGTTTCACTCTGTTTTCTCCTACATAGATAGTTGTGTTTGGAATTGTAAATCAAACACGGTTTGTGCTACCTCCTTGAAACTTGACCCAATGAAGTAGTTCTAAGTTCTATCTTTATGGTTGTTTCCTCTTGAAGTACCCCATGCAGAGACTGGCTAAAAACACTTTCGTTTGAAAGGGTTTGCCAAGCTTCCAAAAAACTACTAGATTGCTGAAATCTCAGCAAACATTTTTCACCAAATCTTGATGATACTTGGTGGTAATGATCAGTTCACTAAGCCCACTTTTTTGCCCAATTTTCACTCTTCTAGGTTCAAGCGTACGTTTCCAGTAACACTTTGAATTTTTAGGTTTCACTCTGTTTTCTCCTACATAGATAGTTTGTTTGGAATTCTAAATCAAACACGGTTTGTGCTAGCTTTTTGAAACTTGACCACATGAAGTAGTTCTAAGTTCTATCTCTATGGTTTGTTTCCTCTTGAAGTACCCCGTGCAGAGACTGGCGAAAAACACTTTCGTTTGAAAGGGGTTGCCAAGCTTCCAAAAAAACTACTAGTTTGCTGAAATCTCAGCAAACATTTTTTCACCAAATCTTGATGATACTTGGTGGTAATGATCAGTTCACTAATACTACTTGGATGCCCAATTTTCACTCTTCTAGGTTCAAGCGTTCGTTTCCAGTAACAGTTTGAATTTTTAGGTTTCACTCTGTTTTCTCCTACATAGATATTTGTGCTTGGAATCCTAAATCAAACACGGTTTGTGCTAGCTCCTTGAAACTTGACAAAATGAAGTAGTTCTAAGTTCCATCTCTATGGTTTGTTTCCTCTTGAAGTACCCCATGCAGAGACTGGCGAAAAACACTTTCGTTTGAAAGGGGTTGCCAAGCTTCCAAAAAACTACTAGTTTGCTGAAATCTCAGCAAACATTGTTTCACCAATTCTTGATGATACTTGGTGGTAATGATCAGTTCACTAATCCCACTTGGCTGCCCAATTTTTATTCTTCTAGGTTGAAGCATTCGTTTCCAGTAACAGTTTGAATTTTTAGGTTTCACTCTGTTTTCTCCTACATAGATAGCTGTGTTTGGAATTCTAAATCAAACACGGTTTGTGCTAGCTCCTTGAAACTTGACCAAATGAAGTAGTTCTAAGTTCTATCTCTATGGTTTGTTTCCTCTTGAAGTACCCCATGCAGAGACTGTCGAAAAACACTTTCGTTTTTAAAGTGGTTGCCAAGCTTCCAAAAACTACTAGTTTGCTGAAATCTCAGCAAACATTTTTTCACCAAATCTTGATGATACTTGGTGGTAATGATCAGTTCACTAATCGAACTTGGCTGCCCAGTTTTATTCTTCTAGGTTGAAGCATTCGTTTCCAGTAACAGTCTGAATTTTTAGGTTTCACTCTGTTTTCTTTTACATAGATAGCTGTGTTGGGAATTCTAAATCAAACACGGTTTGTGCTTGCTCCTTGAAACTTGACAAAATGATGTAGCTCTAAGTTCCATCTCTATGGCTTGTTTCCTCTTGAAGTACCCCATGCAGAGACTGGCGAAAACACTTTCATTTGAAAGGGGTTGCCAAGCTTCCAAAAAACTACTAGTTTGCTGAAATCTCAGCAAACATTTTTTCACCAAATCTTGATGATACTTGGTGGTAATGATCAGTTCACTAAGCCCACTTGGCTGCCCAATTTTCACTCTTCTAGGTTCAAGCGTTCATTTCCAGTAACACTTGAATTTTTAGGTTTCACTCTGTTTTCTCCTACATAGATAGCTGTGTTTGGAATTCTAAATCAAACACGGTTTGTGCTAGCTCCTTGAAACTTGACCAAATGAAGTAATTCTAAGTTCTATCTCTATGGTTTGTTTCCTCTTGAAGAACCCCATGCAGAGACTGGCGAAAAACACTTTCGTTTGAAAGGGGTTGCCAAGCTTCCAAAAAACTACTAGTTTGCTGAAATCTCAGCAAACATTATTTCACCAAATCTTGATGTTACTTGGTGGTAATGATCAGTTCACTAATCCCACTTGGCTTCCCAATTTTCACTCTTCTAGGTTCAAGCGTTCGTTTCCAGTAACAGTTTGAATTTTTAGGTTTCACTCTGTTTTCTCCTACATAGATAGTTGTGTTTGGAATCCTAAATCAAACACGGTTTGTGCTAGCTCCTTGAAACTTGACCAAATGAAGTAGTTCTAAGTTCTATCTCTATGGTTTGTTTCCTCTTGAAGTACCCCATGCAGAGACTGGCGAAAAACACTTTCGTTTGAAAGGGGTTGCCAAGCTTCCAAAAAACTACTAGTTTGCTGAAATCTCAGCAAACATTTTTTCACCAAATCTTGATGATACTTGGTGGTAATGATCAGTTCACTAATCGAACTTGGCTGCCCAGTTTTTATTCTTCTAGGTTGAAGCATTCGTTTCCAGTAACAGTCTGAATTTTTAGGTTTCACTCTGTTTTCTTTTACATAGATAGCTGTGTTGGGAATTCTAAATCAAACACGGTTTGTGCTAGCTCCTTGAAACTTGACAAAATGAAGTAGTTCTAAGTTCCATCTCTATGGTTTGTTTCCTCTTGAAGTACCCCATGCAGAGACTGGCGAAAAACACTTTCGTTTGAAAGGGGTTGCCAAGCTTCCAAAAAACTACTAGTTTGCTGAAATCTCACCAAATATTTTTTCAACAAATCTAGATGATACTTGGTGGTAATGATCAGTTCACTAATCCCACTTGGCTGCCCAATTTTTATTCTTCTAGGTTGAAGCATTCGTTTCCAGTAACAGTTTGAAATTTTAGGTTTCACTCTGTTTTCTCCTACATAGATAGCTGTGTATGGAAATCTAAATCAAACACGGTTTGTGCTAGCTCCTTGAAACTTGACCAAATGAAGTAGTTCTAAGTTCTATCTCTATGGTTTGTTTAATCTTGAAGTACCCCATGCAGAGACTGGCGAAAAACACTTTCGTTTGAAAGGGGTTGCCAAGCTTCCAAAAAACTACTAGTTTGCTGAAATCTCAGCAAACATTTTTTCACCAAATCTTGATGATACTTGGTGGTAATGATCAGTTCACTAATCGAACTTGGCTGCCCAGTTTTTATTCTTCTAGGTTGAAGCATTCGTTTCCAGTAACAGTCTGAATTTTTAGGTTTCACTCTGTTTTCTTTTACATAGATAGCTGTGTTGGGAATTGTAAATCAAACACGGTTTGTGCTAGCTCCTTGAAACTTGACAAAATGAAGTAGTTCTAAGTTTCCATCTCTATGGTTTGTTTCCTGTTGAAGTACCCCATGCAGAGACTGGCGAAAAACACTTTCGTTTGAAAGGGGTTGCCAAGCTTCCAAAAAACTACTAGTTTGCTGAAATCTCAGCAAACATTTTTTCACCAAAACTTGATGATACTTGGTGGTAATGATCAGTTCACTAATCCCACTTGACTGCCCAATTTTCACTCTGCTAGGTACAAGCGTTCGTTTCCAGTAACAGTTTGAATTTTTAGGTTTCACTCTGTTTTCTCCTACATAGATAGCTGTATTTGGAATTCTAAATCAAACACGGTTTGTGCTATCTCCTTGAATCTTGACCAAATGAAGTAGTTCTACGTTCTATCTCTATGGTTTGTTTCCTCTTGAAGTACCCCATGCAGAGACTTGCGAAAAACACTTTCATTTGAAAGGGGTTGCCAAGCTTCCAAAAAACTACTAGTTTGCTGAAATCTCAGCAAATATTTTTTCACCAAATCTTGATGATACTTCGTGGTAATGATCAGTTCACTAATCCCACTTGGCTGCCCAATTTTCACTCTTCTAGGTTCAAGCGTTCGTTTCCAGTAACACTTGAATTTTTAGGTTTCACTCTGTTTTCTCCTACATAGATAGTTGTGTTTGAAATTGTAAATCAAACACGGTTTGTGCTGGCTCCTTGAAACTTGACCAAATGAAGTAGTTCTAAATTCTATCTTTATGGTTGTTTCCTCTTGAAGTACTCCATGCAGAGACTGGCGAAAAACACTTTCGTTTGAAAGGGGTTGCCAAGCTTCCAAAAAACTACTAGTTTGCTGAAATCTCAGCAAACATTTTTTCACCAAATCTTGATGATACTTGGTGGTAATGATCAGTTCCCTAAGCCCACTTTTTTGCCCAATTTTCACTCTTCTAGGTTCAAGCGTTCGTTTCCAGTAACAGTTTGAATTTTTAAGTTTCACTCTGTTTTCTCCTACATTGATAGTTGTGTTTGGAATTCTAAATCAAACACGGTTTGTGCTAGCTCCTTGAAACTTGACCACATGAAGTAGTTCTAAGTTCTATCTTATGGTTTGTTTCCTCTTGAAGTACCCCATGCAGAGACTGGCGAAAAACACTTTCGTTTGAAAGGGCTTGCCAAGCTTCTAAAAAACTACTAGTTTGCTGAAATCTCAGAAAACATTTTTTCACCAAATCTTGATGATACTTGGTGGTAATGATCAGTTCACTAATCCCACTTGGTTGCCCAATTTTTATTCTTCTAGGTTGAAGCATTCGTTTCCAGTAACAGTTTGAATTTTATGTTTCACTCTGTTTTCTCCTACATAGATAGCTGTGTTTGGAATTCTAAATCAAACACGGTTTGTGCTAGCTCCTTGAAACTTGACAAAATGAAGTAGTTCTAAGTTCTATCTCTATGGATTGTTTCCTCTTGAAGTACCCCATGCAGAGACTGGCGAAAAACACTTTCGTTTCTAAAGGGGTTGCCATGCTTCCAAAAAACTACTAGTTTGCTGAAATCTCAGCAAACATTTTTTCACCAAATCTTGATGATACTTGGTGGTAATGATCAGTTCACTAATCCAACTTGGCTGCCCAATTTTTATTCTTCTAGGTTGAAGCATTCGTTTCCAGTAACCGTCTGAATTTTTAGGTTTCACTCTGTTTTCTCCTACATAGATAGCTGTGTTTGGAATTCTAAATCAAACACGGTTTGTGCTAGCTCCTTGAAACTTGACAAAATGAAGTAGTTCTAAGTTCTATCTCTATGGTTTGTTTCCTCTTGAAGTACCCATGCAGAGACTGGCGAAAAACACTTTCGTTTGAAAGGGGTTGCCAAGCTTCCAAAAAACTACTAGTTTGCTGAAATCTCAGCAAACATTTTTTAACCAAATCTTGATGATACTTGGTGGTAATGATCAGTTCACTAAGCACACTTGGCTGCCCAATGTTCACTCTTCTAGGTTCAAGCGTTCTTTTCCAGTAACACTTTGAATTTTTAGGTTTCACTCTGTTTTCTGCTATATAGATAGATGTGTTTGAAACTTTAAATCAAACACGGTTTTTGCAGGCTCCGTGAAACTTGACAAAATGAAGTAGTTCTAAGTTCCATCTCTATGGTTTGTTTCCTCTTGAAGTACCCCATGCAGAGACTGGCGAAAAACACTTTCGTTTGAAAGGGGTTGCCAAGCTTCCAAAAAACTACTAGTTTGCTGAAATCTCAGCAAATATTTTTTCACCAAATCTTGATGATACTTGGTGGTAATGATCAGTTCACTAATACCACTTGGCTGCCCAATTTTCACTCTTCTAGGTTCAAGCGTTCGTTTCCAGTAACAGTTTGAATTTTTAGGTTTCACTCTGTTTTCTCCTACATAGATATTTGTGCTTGGAATCCTAAATCAAACACGGTGTGTGCTAGCTCCTTGAAACTTGACAAAATGAAGTAGTTCTAAGTTCCATCTCTATGGTTTGTTTCCTCTTGAAGTACCCCATGCAGAGACTGGCGAAAAACACTTTCGTTTGAAAGGGGTTGCCAAGCTTCCAAAAAACTACTAGTTTGCTGAAATCTCAGCAAACATTGTTTCACCAATTCTTGATGATACTTGGTGGTAATGATCAGTTCACTAATCCCACTTGGCTGCCCAATTTTTATTCTTCTAGGTTGAAGCATTCGTTTCCAGTAACAGTTTGAATTTTTAGGTTTCACTCTGTTTTCTCCTACATAGATAGCTGTGTTTGGAATTCTAAATCAAACACGGTTTGTGCTAGCTCCTTGAAACTTGACCAAATGAAGTAGTTCTAAGTTCTATCTCTATGGTTTGTTTCCTCTTGAAGTACCCCATGCAGAGACTGTCGAAAAACACTTTTGTTTTTAAAGGGGTTGCCAAGCTTCCAAAAAACTACTAGTTTGCTGAAATCTCAGCAAACATTTTTTCACCAAATCTTGATGATACTTGGTGGTAATGATCAGTTCACTAATCGAACTTGGCTGCCCAGTTTTTATTCTTCTAGGTTGAAGCATTCGTTTCCAGTAACAGTCTGAATTTTTAGGTTTCACTCTGTTTTCTTTTACATAGATAGCTGTGTTGGGAATTCTAAATCAAACACGGTTTGTGCTAGCTCCTTGAAATTTGACAAAATGAAGTAGCTCTAAGTTCCATCTCTATGGCTTGTTTCCTCTTGAAGTACCCCATGCAGAGACTGCGAAAACACTTTCATTTGAAAGGGGTTGCCAAGCTTCCAAAAAACTACTAGTTTGCTGAAATCTCAGCAAACATTTTTTCACCAAATCTTGATGATACTTGGTGGTAATGATCAGTTCACTAAGCCCACTTGGCTGCCCAATTTTCACTCTTCTAGGTTCAAGCGTTCATTTCCAGTAACACTTGAATTTTTAGGTTTCACTCTGTTTTCTCCTACATAGATAGCTGTGTTTGGAATTCTAAATCAAACACGGTTTGTGCTAGCTCCTTGAAACTTGACCAAATGAAGTAATTCTAAGTTCTATCTCTATGGTTTGTTTCCTCTTGAAGAACCCCATGCAGAGACTGGCGAAAAACACTTTCGTTTGAAAGGGGTTGCCAAGCTTCCAAAAAACTACTAGTTTGCTGAAATCTCAGCAAACATTATTTCACCAAATCTTGATGTTACTTGGTGGTAATGATCAGTTCACTAATCCCACTTGGCTTCCCAATTTTCACTCTTCTAGGTTCAAGCGTTCGTTTCCAGTAACAGTTTGAATTTTTAGGTTTCACTCTGTTTTCTCCTACATAGATAGTTGTGTTTGGAATCCTAAATCAAACACGGTTTGTGCTAGCTCCTTGAAACTTGACCAAATGAAGTAGTTCTAAGTTCTATCTCTATGGTTTGTTTCCTCTTGAAGTACCCCATGCAGAGACTGGCGAAAAACACTTTCGTTTTAAAGGGGTTGCCAAGCTTCCAAAAAACTACTAGTTTGCTGAAATCTCAGCAAACATTTTTTCACCAAATCTTGATGATACTTGGTGGTAATGATCAGTTCACTAATCGAACTTGGCTGCCCAGTTTTTATTCTTCTAGGTTGAAGCATTCGTTTCCAGTAACAGTCTGAATTTTTAGGTTTCACTCTGTTTTCTTTTACATAGATAGCTGTGTTGGGAATTCTAAATCAAACACGGTTTGTGCTAGCTCCTTGAAACTTGACAAAATGAAGTAGTTCTAAGTTCCATCTCTATGGTTTGTTTCCTCTTGAAGTACCCCATGCAGAGACTGGCGAAAAACACTTTCGTTTGAAAGGGGTTGCCAAGCTTCCAAAAAACTACTAGTTTGCTGAAATCTCACCAAATATTTTTTCAACAAATCTAGATGATACTTGGTGGTAATGATCAGTTCACTAATCCCACTTGGCTGCCCAATTTTTATTCTTCTAGGTTGAAGCATTCGTTTCCAGTAACAGTTTGAAATTTTAGGTTTCACTCTGTTTTCTCCTACATAGATAGCTGTGTATGGAAATCTAAATCAAACACGGTTTGTGCTAGCTCCTTGAAACTTGACCAAATGAAGTAGTTCTAAGTTCTATCTCTATGGTTTGTTTAATCTTGAAGTACCCCATGCAGAGACTGGCGAAAAACACTTTCGTTTGAAAGGGGTTGCCAAGCTTCCAAAAAACTACTAGTTTGCTGAAATCTCAGCAAACATTTTTTCACCAAATCTTGATGATACTTGGTGGTAATGATCAGTTCACTAATCGAACTTGGCTGCCCAGTTTTTATTCTTCTAGGTTGAAGCATTCGTTTCCAGTAACAGTCTGAATTTTTAGGTTTCACTCTGTTTTCTTTACATAGATAGCTGTGTTGGGAATTGTAAATCAAACACGGTTTGTGCTAGCTCCTTGAAACTTGACAAAATGAAGTAGTTCTAAGTTCCATCTCTATGGTTTGTTTCCTGTTGAAGTACCCCATGCAGAGACTGGCGAAAAACACTTTCGTTTGAAAGGGGTTGCCAAGCTTCCAAAAAACTACTAGTTTGCTGAAATCTCAGAAAACATTTTTTCACCAAATCTTGATGATACTTGGTGGTAATGATCAGTTCACTAATCCCACTTGGTTGCCCAATTTTCACTCTGCTAGGTACAAGCGTTCGTTTCCAGTAACAGTTTGAATTTTTAGGTTTCACTCTGTTTTCTCCTACATAGATAGCTGTATTTGGAATTCTAAATCAAACACGGTTTGTGCTATCTCCTTGAATCTTGACCAAATGAAGTAGTTCTACGTTCTATCTCTATGGTTTGTTTCCTCTTGAAGTACCCCATGCAGAGACTTGCGAAAAACACTTTCATTTGAAAGGGGTTGCCAAGCTTCCAAAAAACTACTAGTTTGCTGAAATCTCAGCAAATATTTTTTCACCAAATCTTGATGATACTTCGTGGTAATGATCAGTTCACTAATCCCACTTGGCTGCCCAATTTTCACTCTTCTAGGTTCAAGCGTTCGTTTCCAGTAACACTTGAATTTTTAGGTTTCACTCTGTTTTCTCCTACATAGATAGTTGTGTTTGAAATTGTAAATCAAACACGGTTTGTGCTGGCTCCTTGAAACTTGACCAAATGAAGTAGTTCTAAATTCTATCTTTATGGTTGTTTCCTCTTGAAGTACTCCATGCAGAGACTGGCGAAAAACACTTTCGTTTGAAAGGGGTTGCCAAGCTTCCAAAAAACTACTAGTTTGCTGAAATCTCAGCAAACATTTTTTCACCAAATCTTGATGATACTTGGTGGTAATGATCAGTTCCCTAAGCCCACTTTTTTGCCCAATTTTCACTCTTCTAGGTTCAAGCGTTCGTTTCCAGTAACAGTTTGAATTTTTAAGTTTCACTCTGTTTTCTCCTACATTGATAGTTGTGTTTGGAATTCTAAATCAAACACGGTTTGTGCTAGCTCCTTGAAACTTGACCACATGAAGTAGTTCTAAGTTCTATCTTATGGTTTGTTTCCTCTTGAAGTACCCCATGCAGAGACTGGCGAAAAACACTTTCGTTTGAAAGGGCTTGCCAAGCTTCTAAAAAACTACTAGTTTGCTGAAATCTCAGAAAACATTTTTTCACCAAATCTTGATGATACTTGGTGGTAATGATCAGTTCACTAATCCCACTTGGTTGCCCAATTTTTATTCTTCTAGGTTGAAGCATTCGTTTCCAGTAACAGTTTGAATTTTATGTTTCACTCTGTTTTCTCCTACATAGATAGCTGTGTTTGGAATTCTAAATCAAACACGGTTTGTGCTAGCTCCTTGAAACTTGACAAAATGAAGTAGTTCTAAGTTCTATCTCTATGGATTGTTTCCTCTTGAAGTACCCCATGCAGAGACTGGCGAAAAACACTTTCGTTTCTAAAGGGGTTGCCATGCTTCCAAAAAACTACTAGTTTGCTGAAATCTCAGCAAACATTTTTTCACCAAATCTTGATGATACTTGGTGGTAATGATCAGTTCACTAATCCAACTTGGCTGCCCAATTTTTATTCTTCTAGGTTGAAGCATTCGTTTCCAGTAACCGTCTGAATTTTTAGGTTTCACTCTGTTTTCTCCTACATAGATAGCTGTGTTTGGAATTCTAAATCAAACACGGTTTGTGCTAGCTCCTTGAAACTTGACAAAATGAAGTAGTTCTAAGTTCTATCTCTATGGTTTGTTTCCTCTTGAAGTACCCATGCAGAGACTGGCGAAAAACACTTTCGTTTGAAAGGGGTTGCCAAGCTTCCAAAAAACTACTAGTTTGCTGAAATCTCAGCAAACATTTTTTAACCAAATCTTGATGATACTTGGTGGTAATGATCAGTTCACTAAGCACACTTGGCTGCCCAATGTTCACTCTTCTAGGTTCAAGCGTTCTTTTCCAGTAACACTTTGAATTTTTAGGTTTCACTCTGTTTTCTGCTATATAGATAGATGTGTTTGAAACTTTAAATCAAACACGGTTTTTGCAGGCTCCGTGAAACTTGACAAAATGAAGTAGTTCTAAGTTCCATCTCTATGGTTTGTTTCCTCTTGAAGTACCCCATGCAGAGACTGGCGAAAAACACTTTCGTTTGAAAGGGGTTGCCAAGCTTCCAAAAAACTACTAGTTTGCTGAAATCTCAGCAAATATTTTTTCACCAAATCTTGATGATACTTGGTGGTAATGATCAGTTCACTAATACCACTTGGCTGCCCAATTTTCACTCTTCTAGGTTCAAGCGTTCGTTTCCAGTAACAGTTTGAATTTTTAGGTTTCACTCTGTTTTCTCCTACATAGATATTTGTGCTTGGAATCCTAAATCAAACACGGTGTGTGCTAGCTCCTTGAAACTTGACAAAATGAAGTAGTTCTAAGTTCCATCTCTATGGTTTGTTTC
The DNA here is from genome assembly GCF_048772815.1 of Callospermophilus lateralis. Taxonomy (NCBI): domain Eukaryota; kingdom Metazoa; phylum Chordata; class Mammalia; order Rodentia; family Sciuridae; genus Callospermophilus; species Callospermophilus lateralis. Next base: position 10,720 of record NW_027511198.1, on the reverse strand, counting down.
CTCTTGAAGTACCCCATGCAGAGACTGGCGAAAAACACTTTCGTTTGAAAGGGGTTGCCAAGCTTCCAAAAAACTACTAGTTTGCTGAAATCTCAGCAAACATTGTTTCACCAATTCTTGATGATACTTGGTGGTAATGATCAGTTCACTAATCCCACTTGGCTGCCCAATTTTTATTCTTCTAGGTTGAAGCATTCGTTTCCAGTAACAGTTTGAATTTTTAGGTTTCACTCTGTTTTCTCCTACATAGATAGCTGTGTTTGGAATTCTAAATCAAACACGGTTTGTGCTAGCTCCTTGAAACTTGACCAAATGAAGTAGTTCTAAGTTCTATCTCTATGGTTTGTTTCCTCTTGAAGTACCCCATGCAGAGACTGTCGAAAAACACTTTCGTTTTTAAAGGGGTTGCCAAGCTTCCAAAAAACTACTAGTTTGCTGAAATCTCAGCAAACATTTTTTCACCAAATCTTGATGATACTTGGTGGTAATGATCAGTTCACTAATCGAACTTGGCTGCCCAGTTTTTATTCTTCTAGGTTGAAGCATTCGTTTCCAGTAACAGTCTGAATTTTTAGGTTTCACTCTGTTTTCTTTTACATAGATAGCTGTGTTGGGAATTCTAAATCAAACACGGTTTGTGCTAGCTCCTTGAAATTTGACAAAATGAAGTAGCTCTAAGTTCCATCTCTATGGCTTGTTTCCTCTTGAAGTACCCCATGCAGAGACTGCGAAAACACTTTCATTTGAAAGGGGTTGCCAAGCTTCCAAAAAACTACTAGTTTGCTGAAATCTCAGCAAACATTTTTTCACCAAATCTTGATGATACTTGGTGGTAATGATCAGTTCACTAAGCCCACTTGTCTGCCCAATTTTCACTCTTCTAGGTTCAAGCGTTCATTTCCAGTAACACTTGAATTTTTAGGTTTCACTCTGTTTTCTCATACATAGATAGCTGTGTTTGGAATTCTAAATCAAACACGGTTTGTGCTAGCTCCTTGAAACTTGACCAAATGAAGTAATTCTAAGTTCTATCTCTATGGTTTGTTTTCTCTTGAAGAACCCCATGCAGAGACTGGCGAAAAACACTTCCGTTTGAAAGGGGTTGCCAAGCTTCCAAAAAACTACTAGTTTGCTGAAATCTCAGCAAACATTTTTTCACCAAATCTTGATGATACTTGGTGGTAATGATCAGTTCACTAAGCCCACTTGGCTGCCCAATTTTCACTCTTCTAGGTTCACGCGTTCGTTTCCAGTAACACTTTGAATTTTTAGGTTTACTTTGTTTTCTGCTATATAGATAGATGTGTTTGAAACTCTAAATCAAACACAATTTTTGCAGGCTCCTTGAAACTTGACCAAATGAAGTAGTTCTAAGTTCTATCTCTATGGTTTGTTTCCTCTTGAAGTACCCCATGCTGAGACTGGCGAAAAACACTTTCGTTTGAAAGGGGTTGCCAAGCTTCCAAAAAACTACTAGTTTGCTGAAATCTCAGCAAACATTATTTCACCAAATCTTGATGATACTTGGTGGTAATTATCAGTTCACTAATCCCACTTGGCGGCCCAATTTTCACTCTTCTAGGTTCAAGCGTTCGTTTCCAGTAACAGTTTGAATTTTTAGGTTTAACTCTGTTTTCTCCTACATAGATAGTTGTGTTTGGAATCCTAAATCAAACACGGTTTGTGCTAGCTCCTTGAAACTTGACCAAATGAAGTAGTTCTAAGTTCTATCTCTATGGTTTGTTTCCTCTTGAAGTACCCCATGCAGAGACTGGCGAAAAACACTTTCGTTTGAAAGGGGTTGCCAAGCTTCCAAAAAACTACTAGTTTGCTGAAATCTCAGCAAACATTTTTTCACCAAATCTTGATGATACTTGGTGGTAATGATCAGTTCACTAATCGAACTTGGCTGCCCAGTTTTTATTCTTCTAGGTTGAAGCATTCGTTTCCAGTAACAGTCTGAATTTTTAGGTTTCACTCTGTTTTCTTTTACATAGATAGCTGTGTTGGGAATTCTAAATCAAACACGGTTTGTGCTAGCTCCTTGAAACTTGACAAAATGAAGTAGTTCTAAGTTCCATCTCTATGGTTTGTTTCCTCTTGAAGTACCCCATGCAGAGACTGGCGAAAAACACTTTCGTTTGAAAGGGGTTGCCAAGCTTCCAAAAAACTACTAGTTTGCTGAAATCTCACCAAATATTTTTTCACCAAATCTAGATGATACTTGGTGGTAATGATCAGTTCACTAATCCCACTTGGCTGCCCAGTTTTTATTCTTCTAGGTTGAAGCAATCGTTTCCAGTAACAGTTTGAAATTTTAGGTTTCACTCTGTTTTCTCCTACATAGATAGCTGTGTATGGAATTCTAAATCAAACACGGTTTGTGCTAGCTCCTTGAAACTTGACCAAATGAAGTAGTTCTAAGTTCTATCTCTATGGTTTGTTTAATCTTGAAGTACCCCATGCAGAGACTGGCGAAAAACACTTTCGTTTGAAAGGGGTTGCCAAGCTTCCAAAAAACTACTAGTTTGCTGAAATCTCAGCAAACATTTTTTCACCAAATCTTGATGATACTTGGTGGTAATGATCAGTTCACTAATCGAACTTGGCTGCCCAGTGTTTATTCTTCTAGGTTTGATGCATTCGTTTCCAGTAACAGTCTGAATTTTTAGGTTTCACTCTGTTTTCTTTTACATAGATAGCTGTGTTGGGAATTGTAAATCAAACACGGTTTGTGCTAGCTCCTTGAACCTTGACAAAATGAAGTAGTTCTAAGTTCCATCTCTATGGTTTGTTTCCTGTTGAAGTACCCCATGCAGAGACTGGCGAAAAACACTTTCGTTTGAAAGGGGTTGCCAAGCTTCCAAAAAACTACTAGTTTGCTGAAATCTCAGCAAACATTTTTTCACCAAAACTTGATGATACTTGGTGGTAATGATCAGTTCACTAATCCCACTTGACTGCCCAATTTTCACTCTTCTAGGTACAAGCGTTCGTTTCCAGTAACAGTTTGAATTTTTAGGTTTCACTCTGTTTTCTCATACATAGATAGTTGTGTTTGGAATCCTAAATCAAACACGGTTTGTGCTAGCTCCTTGAAACTTGACCAAATGAAGTAGTTCTAAGTTCTATCTCTATGGTTTGTTTTCTCTTGAAGTACCCCATGCAGAGACTGGCGAAAAACACTTTCGTTTGAAAGGGATTGCCAAGCTTCCAAAAAACTACTAGTTTGCTGAAATCTCAGCAAACATTTTTTTCACCAAATCTTGATGATACATGGTGGTAATGATCAGTTCACTAATCGAACTTGGCTCTCCAGTTTTTATTCTTCTAGGTTGAAGCATTCGTTTCCAATAACAGTCTGAATTTTTAGGTTTCACTCTGTTTTCTCCTACATAGATAGCTGTGTTTGGAATTCTAGTTCAAACACGGTTTGTGCTAGCTCCTTGAAACTTGACCAAATGAAGTAGTTCTAAGGTCTATCTCTATGGTTTGTTTCCTCTTGAAGTACCCCATGCAGAGACTGGCGAAAAACACTTTCGTTTGAAAGGGGTTGCCAAGCTTCCAAAAAACTACTAGTTTGCTGAAATCTCAGCAAACATTTTTTCACCAAATCTTGATGATACTTGGTGGTATTGATCAGTTCACTAAACCCACTTGGCTGCCCAATTTTCACTCTTCTAGGTTCAAGCGTTCGTTTCTAGTAACAGTTTGAATTTTTAGGTTTCACTCTGTTTTCTCCTACATAGATAGCTGTATTTGGAATTCTAAATCAAACACGGTTTGTGCTATCTCCTTGAATCTTGACCAAATGAAGTAGTTCTACGTTCTATCTCTATGGTTTGTTTCCTCTTGAAGTACCCCATGCAGAGACTGGCGAAAAACACTTTCGTTTGAAAGGGGTTGCCAAGCTTCCAAAAAACTACTAGTTTGCTGAAATCTCACCAAATATTTTTTCACCAAATCTAGATGATACTTGGTGGTAATGATCAGTTCACTAATCCCACTTGGCTGCCCAATTTTTATTCTTCTAGGTTGAAGCATTCGTTTCCAGTAACAGTTTGAAATTTTAGGTTTCACTCTGTTTTCTCCTACATAGATAGCTGTGTATGGAATTCTAAATCAAACACGGTTTGTGCTAGCTCCTTGAAACTTGACCAAATGAAGTAGTTCTAAGTTCTATCTCTATGGTTTGTTTAATCTTGAAGTACCCCATGCAGAGACTGGCGAAAAACACTTTCGTTTGAAAGGGGTTGCCAAGCTTCCAAAAAACTACTAGTTTGCTGAAATCTCAGCAAACATTTTTTCACCAAATCTTGATGATACTTGGTGGTAATGATCAGTTCACTAATCGAACTTGGCTGCCCAGTTTTTATTCTTCTAGGTTGAAGCATTCGTTTCCAGTAACAGTCTGAATTTTTAGGTTTCACTCTGTTTTCTTTTACATAGATAGCTGTGTTGGGAATTTTAAATCAAACAGGGTTTGTGCTAGCTCCTTGAAACTTGACAAAATGAAGTAGTTCTAAGTTCCATCTCTATGGTTTGTTTCCTGTTGAAGTACCCCATGCAGAGACTGGCGAAAAACACTTTCGTTTGAAAGGGGTTGCCAAGCTTCCAAAAAACTACTAGTTTGCTGAAATCTCAGCAAACTTTTTTTCACCAAATCTTGATGATACATGGTGGTAATGATCAGTTCACTAATCGAACTTGGCTCTCCAGTTTTTATTCTTCTAGGTTGAAGCATTCGTTTCAGTAACAGTCTGAATTTTTAGGTTTCACTCTGTTTTCTCCTACATAGATAGCTGTGTTTGGAATTCTAGTTCAAACACGGTTTGTGCTAGCTCCTTGAAACTTGACCAAATGAAGTAGTTCTAAGGTCTATCTCTATGGTTTGTTTCCTCTTGAAGTACCCCATGCAGAGACTGGCGAAAAACACTTTCGTTTGAAAGGGGTTGCCAAGCTTCCAAAAAACTACTAGTTTGCTGAAATCTCAGCAAACATTTTTTCACCAAATCTTGATGATACTTGGTGGTATTGATCAGTTCACTAAACCCACTTGGCTGCCCAATTTTCACTCTTCTAGGTTCAAGCGTTCGTTTCTAGTAACAGTTTGAATTTTTAGGTTTCACTCTGTTTTCTCCTACATAGATAGCTGTATTTGGAATTCTAAATCAAACACGGTTTGTGCTATCTCCTTGAATCTTGACCAAATGAAGTAGTTCTACGTTCTATCTCTATGGTTTGTTTCCTCTTGAAGTACCCCATGCAGAGACTTTCGAAAAACACTTTCATTTGAAAGGGGTTGCCAAGCTTCCAAAAAACTACTAGTTTGCTGAAATCTCAGCAAATATTTTTTCACCAAATCTTGATGATACTTCGTGGTAATGATCAGTTCACTAATCCCACTTGGCTGCCCAATTTTCACTCTTCTAGGTTCAAGCGTTCGTTTCCAGTAACAGTTTGAATTTTTATGTTTCACTCTGTTTTCTCCTACATTGATAGTTGTGTTTGGAATTCTAAATCAAACACGGTTTGTGCTAGCTCCTTGAAACTTGACCACATGAAGTAGTTCTAAGTTCTATCTTATGGTTTGTTTCCTCTTGAAGTACCCCATGCAGAGACTGGCAAAAAACACTTTCGTTTGAAAGGGGTTGCCAAGCTTCCAAAAAACTACTAGTGTGCTGAAATCTCAGCAAACATTTTTTCACCAAATCTTGATGATACTTGGTGGTAATGATCAGTTTACTAAACCCACTTGGCTGCCCAATTTTCACTCTTCTAGCTTCAAGCGTTCGTTTCCAGTAACAGTTTGAATTTTTAGGTTTCACTCTGTTTTCTCCTACATAGATAGTTGTGTTTGGAATTCTAAATCAAACACGGTTTGTGCTAGCTCCTTGAAACTTGACCAAATGAAGTAGTTCTAAGCTCTATCTCTATGGTTTGTTTCCTCTTGAAGTACCCCATGCAGAGACTGGCGAAAAACACATTCGTTTGAAAGGGGTTGCCAAGCTTCCAAAAACTACTAGTTTGCTGAAATCTCAGCAAACATTTTTTCACCAAATCTTGATGATACTTGGTGGTAATGATCAGTTCACTAATCGAACTTGGCTGCCCAGTTTTTATTCTTCTAGGTTGAAGCATTCGTTTCCAGTAACAGTCTGAATTTTTAGGTTTCACTCTGTTTTCTTTTACATAGTTAGCTGTGTTGGGAATTGTAAATAAAACTCGGTTTGTGCTAGCTCCTTGAAACTTGACAAAATGAAATAGTTCTAAGTTCCATCTCTATGGTTTGTTTCCTCTTGAAGTACCCCATGCAGAGACTGGCGAAAAACACTTTCGTTTGAAAGGGGTTGCCAAGCTTCCAAAAAACTACTAGTTTGCTGAAATCTCAGCAAACATTTTTTCACCAAATCTTGATGATACTTGGTGGTAATGATCAGTTCACTAAGCCCACTTGGCTGCCCAATTTTCACTCTTCTAGGTTCAAGCGTTCGTTTCTAGTAACAGTTTAAATTTGTAGGTTTCACTCTGTTTTCTCCTACATAGATAGCTGTGTTTGGAATTCTAAATCAAACACGGTTTGTGCTAGCTCCTTGAATCTTGACCAAATGAAGTAGTTCTACGTTCTATCTCTATGGTTTGTTTCCTCTTGAAGTACCCCATGCAGAGACTGGCGAAAAACACTTTCATTTGAAAGGGGTTGCCAAGCTTCCAAAAAACTACTAGTTTGCTGAAATATCAGCAAACATTTTTTCACCAAATCTTGATGATACTTGGTGGTAATGATCAGTTCACTAAGCCCACTTGGCTGCCCAATTTTCACTCTTCTAGGTTCAAGCGTTCGTTTCCAGTAACACTTGAATTTTTAGGTTTCACTCTGTTTTCTCCTACATAGATAGTTGTGTTTGGAATTGTAAATCAAACACGGTTTGTGCTAGCTCCTTGAAACTTGACCCAATGAAGTAGTTCTAAGTTCTATCTTTATGGTTGATTCCTCTTGAAGTACCCCATGCAGAGACTGGCGAAAAACACTTTCGTTTGAAAGGGGTTGCCAAGCTTCCAAAAAACTACTAGTGTGCTGAAATCTCAGCAAACATTTTTTCACCAAATCTTGATGATACTTGGTGGTAATGATCAGTTTACTAAGCCCACTTGGCTGCCCAATTTTCACTCTTCTAGGTTCAAGCGTTTGTTTCCAGTAACAGTTTGAATTTTTTGGTTTCACTCTGTTTTCTCCTACATAGATAGTTGTGTTTGGGATTCTAAATCAAACACGGTTTGTGCTAGCTCCTTGAAACTTGACCAAATGAAGTAGTTCTAAGTTCTATGTCTATGGTTTGTTTCCTCTTGAAGTACCCCATGCAGAGACTGGCGAAAAACACTTTCGTTTGAAAGGGGTTGCCAAGCTTCCAAAAAACTACTAGTTTGCTGAAATCTCAGCAAACATTTTTTCACCAAATCTTGATGATACTTGGTGGTAATGATCAGTGCACTAATCGAACTTGGCTGCTCAGTTTTTATTCTTCTAGGTTGAAGCATTGGTTTCCAGTAACATTCTGAATTTTTAGGTTTCACTCTGTTTTCTCCTACATAGATAGCTGTGTTTGGAATTCTAAATCAAACACGGTTTGTGCTAGCTCCTTGAAACTTGACCAAATGAAGTAGTTCTAAGTTCTATCTCTATGGTTTGTTTCCTCTTGAAGTACCCCATGCAGAGACTGGCGAAAAACACTTTCGTTTGAAAGGGGTTGCCAAGCTTCCAAAAAACTACTAGTTTGCTGAAATCTCAGCAAACATTTTTTCACCAAATCTTGATGATACTTGGTGGTAATGATCAGTTCACTAAGCCCACTTGGCTGCCCAATTTTCACTCTTCTAGGTTGAAGCGTTCGTTTCCAGTAACACTTGAATTTTTAGGTTTCACTCTGTTTTCTCCTACATAGATAGCTGTGTTTGGAATTCTAAATCAAACACGGTTTGTGCTAGCTTCTTGATACTTGACCAAATGAAGTAGTTCTAAGTTCTATCTCTATGGTTTGTTTCCTCTTGAAGTACCCCATGCAGAGCCTGGCGAAAAACACTTTCGTTTGAAAGGGGTTGGCATGCTTCCAAAAAACTACTAGTTTGCTGAAATCTCAGCAAACATTTTTTCACCAAATCTTGATGATACTTGGTGGTAATGATCAGTTCACTAAGCCCACTTGGCTGCCCAATTTTCACTCTTCTAGGTTCACGCGTTCGTTTCCAGTAACACTTTGAATTTTTAGGTTTTACTTTGTTTTCTGCTATATAGATAGATGTGTTTGAAACTCTAAATCAAACACCATTTTTGCAGGCTCCTTGAAACTTGACCAAATGAAGTAGTTCTAAGTTCTATCTCCATGGTTTGTTTCCTCTTGAAGTACCCCATGCAGAGACTGGCGAAAAACACATTCGTTTGAAAGGGGTTGCCAAGCTTCCAAAAAACTACTAGTTTGCTGAAATCTCAGCAAACATTTTTTCACCAAATCTTGATGATACTTGGTGGTAATGATCAGTTCACTAATCCCACTTGGCTGCCCAATTTTCACTCTTGTAGGTTCAAGCGTTCGTTTCCAGTAACAGTTTGAATTTTTAGGTTTCACTCTGTTTTCTCCTACATAGATAGTTGTGTTTGGAATCCTAAATCAAACACGGTTTGTGCTAGCTCCTTGAAACTTGACCAAATGAAGTAGTTCTAAGTTCTATCTCTATGGTTTGTTTCCTCTTGAAGTACCCCATGCAGAGACTGGCGAAAACACTTTCGTTTGAAAGGGGTTGCCAAGCTTCCAAAAAACTACTAGTTTGCTGAAATCTCAGCAAACATTTTTTCACCAAATCTTGATGATACTTGGTTGTAATGATCAGTTCACTAATCGAACTTGGCTGCCCAGTTTTTATTCTTCTAGGTTGAAGCATTCGTTTCCATTAACAGTCTGAATTTTAGGTTTCACTCTGTTTTCTTTTACATAGATAGCTCTGTTGGGAATTCTAAATCAAACACGGTGTGTGCTAGCTCCTTGAAACTTGACAAAATGAAGTAGTTCTAAGTTCCATCTCTATGGTTTGTTTCCTCTTGAAGTACCCCATGCAGAGACTGGCGAAAAACACTTTCGTTTGAAAGGGGTTGCCAAGCTTCCAAAAAACTACTAGTTTGCTGAAATCTCAGCAAACATTTTTTCACCAAATCTTGATGTTACTTGGTGGTAATGATCAGTTCACTAATCCCACTTGGCTGCCCAATTTTTATTCTTCTAGGTTGAAGCATTCGTTTCCAGTAACAGTTTGAATTTTTAGGTTTCACTCTGGTTTCTCCTACATAGATAGCTGTGTTTGAATTATAATCAAACACGGTTTGTGCTAGCTCCTTGAAACTTGACCAAATGAAGTAGTTCTAAGTTCTATCTCTATGGTTTGTTTCCTCTTGAAGTACCCCATGCAGAGACTGGCGAAAAACACTTTCGTTTGAAAGGGGTTGCCAAGCTTCCAAAAAACTACTAGTTTGCTGAAATCTCAGCAAACATTTTTTCACCAAATCTTGATGATACTTGGTGGTAATGATCAGTTCACTAATCGAACTTGGCTGCCCAGTTTTTATTCTTCTAGGTTGAAGCATTCGTTTCCAGTAACAGTCTGAATTTTTAGGTTTCACTCTGTTTTCTCCTACATAGATAGCTGTGTTTGGAATCCTAGTTCAAACACGGTTTGTGCTAGCTCCTTGAAACTTGACCAAATGAAGTAGTTCTAAGGTCTATCTCTATGGTTTGTTTCCTCTTGAAGTACCCCATGCAGAGACTGGCGAAAAACACTTTCGTTTGAAAGGGGTTGCCAAGCTTCCAAAAAACTACTAGTTTGCTGAAATCTCAGCAAATATTTTTTCACCAAATCTTGATGATACTTCGTGGTAATGATTAGTTCACTAATCGAACTTGGCTGCCCAGTTTTTATTCTTCTAGGTTGAAGCATTCGTTTCCAGTAACAGTCTGAATTTTTAGGTTTCACACTGTTTTCTTTTACATAGATAGCTTTGTTGGGAATTCTAAATCAAACACGGTTTGTGCTAGCTCCTTCAAACTTGACAAAATGAAGTAGTTCTAAGTTCCATCTCTATGGTTTGTTTCCTCTTGAAGTACCCCATGCAGAGACTGGCGAAAAACACTTTCGTTTGAAAGGGGTTGCCAAGCTTCCAAAAAACTACTAGTTTGCTGAAATCTCAGCAAACATTTTTTTACCAAATCTTGATGATACTTGGTGGTAATGATCAGTTCACTAAACCCACTTGGCTGCCCAATTTTCACTCTTCTAGGTTCAAGCGTTCGTTTCTAGTAACAGTTTGAATTTTTAGGTTTCACTCTGTTTTCTTCTACATAGATAGCTGTGTTTGGAATTCTAAATCAAACACGGTTTGTGCTATCTCCTTGAATATTGACCAAATGAAGTAGTTCTACGTTCTATCTCTATGGTTTGTTTCCTCTTGAAGTACCCCATGCAGAGACTTGCGAAAAACACTTTCATTTGAAAGGGGTTGCCAAGCTTCCAAAAAACTACTAGTTTGCTGAAATCTCAGCAAACATTTTTTCACCAAATCTTGATGATACTTCGTGGTAATGATCAGTTCACTAAGCCCACTTGGCTGCCCAATTTTCACTGTTCTAGGTTCAAGTGTTCGTTTCCAGTAACACTTGAATTTTTAGGTTTCACT
>NW_027511197.1:0-27477 GCF_048772815.1 Callospermophilus lateralis | reverse complement strand
TAGAGTTCCAAATTCACCTATCTATATAGGAGAGAACAGAGGGAAACCTAAATATAAAAACTGAGACTGTAAATGAACGCTTCAACCTAGAAGAAGAAAATTTGGTGAGCCAAGTGGGATTTGTGTACTGATCATTACCTCCAAGTATCGTCAAGATTCGGTGAAAAAATATTTGCTGGTATTTCGGAAACTCGTTATTTTTTAGAAGCTTGGCAACCCTTTCAATGAAAGTGCTTTTCCACAGTCTCTGCCTAGGGCTACTTGAAGGGGAAACAAACCATAGAGACAAAACTGAGAACTCCTTAATTTTGTCAAGTTTCAAAGAGCTAATACAAACCATGTTGGATTTAGAGTTCCAAATTCATCTATCTATATAGGAGGGAACAGAGGGAAACCGAAAAATAAAAACTGAGACTGTAAAGGAACGCTTCAACCTAGATGAAGAAAATTTGGTGAGCCAAGTGGGATTTGTGTACTGATCATTAGCTCCAAGTATCATCAAGATTCGGTGAAAAAATATTTGCTGGTATTTCGGAAACTCGTTGTTTCTTAGAAGCTTGGCCACCCCTTTCATTGAGAGTGCTTTTCCACAGTCTGTGCCTAGGTCGACTTGAAGAGGAAACAACCCATAAGGACAAAACTGAGAACTCCTTTATTTTGTCAAGTTTCAAAGAGCTACTACAAACCATGTTGGATTTAGAGTTCCAAATTCATCTATAAATAGAGGAGAGAACAGAGTGAAACCTAAATAAAAAACGGCTACTGTAGACGAACGCGTCAACGTAGAAGAACAAACTTTGGTGAGCCAAGTGGGATTTGTGTACTCATCATTACCAGCAAGTATCATCAAGATTGGGTAAAAAAATTATTGCTGGTATTTCGGAAACTCGTTATTTCTTAGAAGCTTGGCCACCTCTGTCAATGAAAGTGCTTTTCCACAGTCTGTGCCTAGGGCTACTTGAAGGGGAAACAATCCATAGAGACAAAACTGAGAACTCGTTTATTTTGTGAAGTTTCAAAGAGCTACTACAAACCATGTTGGATTTAGAGTTCCAAATTCACCTATCTATATAGGAGAGAACAGAGGGAAACCTAAAAATAAAAACTGAGAATGTAAATGAACGCTTCAACCTAGAAGAAGAAAATTTGGTGAGCCAAGTGGGATTTGTGTACTGATCATTACCTCCAAGTATCATCAAGATTCGGTGAAAAAATATTTGCTGGTATTTGGAAACTCGTTATTTTTTAGAAGCTTCGCCACCCCTTTCAATGAAAGTGCTTTTCCGCAGTCTCTGCCTAGGGCTACTTGAAGCCGAAACAAACCATAGAGACAAAACTGAGAACTCCTTAATTTTGTCAAGTTCAAAGAGCTACTACAAACCATGTTGGATTTAGAGTTCCAAATTCATCTATATAGAGAGGAGAGAACAGAGTGAAACCTAAATAAAAAACTGCTACTGTAGACGAACGCGTCAACGTAGAAGAAGAAACTTTGGTGAGCCAAGTGGGATTTGTGTACTCATCATTACCAGCAAGTATCATCAAGATTGGGTTAAAAAATAATTGCTGGTATTTCGGAACTCGTGATTTCTTAGAAGCTTGGCAACCCCTCTCAATGAAAGTGCTTTTCCACAGTCTGTGCCTACGGCTACTTGAAGAGGAAACAACCCATAGAGACAAAAACTGAGAACTCGTTTATTTTGTCAAGTTTCAAAGAGCTACTACAAACCATGTTGGATTTAGAGTTCCAAATTCAGCTATCTATATAGGAGAGAACAGAGGGACACCTAAAAATAAAAACTGCTACTGTAGATGAACGCTTCAACCTAGAAGAACAAAATTTGGTGAGCCAAGTGGGATTTGTGTACCGATTATTACCTCCAAGTATCATCAAGATTGGGTGAAAAAATATTTGCTGATATTTGGAATACTCGTTATTTTTTAGAAGCTTGGCACACACTCTCAATGAAAGTGCTTTTCCACAGTCTCTGCCTAGGGCTACTTGAAGGGGAAACAATCCATAGAGACAAAACTGAGAAATCCTTAATTTTGTCAAGTTTCAAAGAGCTACTACAAACCATGTGGATTTAGAGTTCCAAATTCATCTATCTATATAGGAGGGAACAGAGGGAAACCAAAAAATAAAAACTGAGACTGTAAACGAACGCTTCAACCTAGAAGAAGAAAATTTGGTGAGCCAAGTGGGATTTGTACTGATCATTAGCTCCAAGTATCATCAAGATTTGGTGAAAAAATATTTGTTGGTATTTCGGAAACTCGTTATTTCTTAGAAGCTTGGCCACCCCTTTCAATGAAAGTGCTTTTCCACTGTCTGTACCTAGGTCGACTTGAAGAGGAATCAAACCATAAGGACAAAACTGATAACTCCTTTATTTTTGTCAAGTTTCAAAGAGCTACTACAAACCATGTTAAATTTAGAGTTCCAAATTTATCTATCTATATAGGAGAGAACAGAGTGAAACCTAAATATAAAAACTGCTACTGTAGACAAACGCTTCAACCTAGAAGAACCAAATTTGGAGAGCCAAGTGGGATTTGTGTACTGATCATTAACACCAAGTATCATCAAGATTGTGTGAAAAATTACTTGCTGGTATTTCTGGAACTCGTTATTTCTTAGAAGCTTGGCCACCTCTGTCAATGAAAGTGCTTTTCCACAGTCTGTGACTAGGGCTACTTGAAGGGGAAACAATCCATAGAGACAAAACTGAGAACTCGTTTATTTTGTCAAGTTTCAAAGAGCTACTACAAGCTATGTTGGATGTAGAGTTCCAAATTCACCTATCTATATAGGAGAGAACAGAGGGAAACCTAAATATAAAAACTGAGACTGTAAATGAACGCTTCAACCTAGAAGAAGAAAATTTGGTGAGCCAAGTGGGATTTGTGTACTGATCATTACCTCCAAGTATCGTCAAGATTCGGTGAAAAAATATTTGCTGGTATTTCGGAAACTCGTTATTTTTTAGAAGCTTGGCAACCCCTTTCAATGAAAGTGCTTTTCCACAGTCTCTGCCTAGGGCTACTTGAAGGGGAAACAAACCATAGAGACAAAATTGAGAACTCCTTAATTTTGTCAAGTTTCAAAGAGCTACTACAAACTATGTTGGATTTAGAGTTCCAAATTCATCTATCTATATAGGAGGGAACAGAGGGAAACCGAAAAATAAAAACTGAGACTGTAAAGGAACGCTTCAACCTAGAAGAAGAAAATTTGGTGAGCCAAGTGGGATTTGTGTACTGATCATTAGCTCCAAGTATCATCAAGATTCGGTGAAAAAATATTTGCTGGTATTTCGGAAACTCGTTATTTCTTAGAAGCTTGGCCACCCCTTTCATTGAGAGTGCTTTTCCACAGTCTGTGCCTAGGTCGACTTGAAGAGGAAACAACCCATAAGGACAAAACTGAGAACTCCTTTATTTTGTCAAGTTTCAAAGAGCTACTACAAACCATGTTGGATTTAGAGTTCCAAATTCATCTATATATAGAGGAGAGAACAGAGTGAAACCTAAATAAAAAACTGCTACTGTAGACGAACGCGTCAACGTAGAAGAACAAACTTTGGTGAGCCAAGTGGGATTTGTGTACTCATCATTACCAGCAAGTATCATCAAGATTGGGTAAAAAAATTATTGCTGGTATTTCGGAAACTCGTTATTTCTTAGAAGCTTGGCCACCTCTGTCAATGAAAGTGCTTTTCCAGAGTCTGTGCCTAGGGCTACTTGAAGGGGAAACAATCCATAGAGTCAAAACTGAGAACTCGTTTATTTTGTCAAGTTTCAAAGAGCTACTACAAACCATGTTGGATTTAGAGTTCCAAATTCACCTATCTATATAGGAGAGAACAGAGGGAAACCTAAAAATAAAAACTGCTACTGTAGACGATAGCTTTAACCTAGAAGAACAAAATTTGGTGAGCCAAGTGGGATTTGTGTACTGATCATTACCTCCAAGTATCATCAAGATTCGGCAAAAAAATATTTGCTGGTATTTCGGAAACTCGTTATTTTTAAGAAGCTTGGCCACCCCTTTCAATGAAAGTGCTTTTCCACAGTCTCTGCCTAGGGCTACTTGAAGGGGAAACAAACCATAGAGACAAAGCTGAGAACTCCTTAATTTTGTCAAGTTTCAAAGAGCTACGACAAACCATGTTGGATTTAGAGTTCCAAATTCATCTATATATAGAGGAGAGAACAGAGTGAAACCTAAATAAAAAACTGCTACTGTAGACGAACGTGTCAACGTAGAAGAACAAACTTTGGTGAGCCAAGTGGGATTTGTGTACTCATCATTACCAGCAAGTATCATCAAGATTGGGTTAAAAAATAATTGCTGGTATTTCGGAAACTCGTTATTTCTTAGAAGCTTGGCAACCCCTCTCAATGAAATTGCTTTTCCACAGTCTGTCCTATGGCTGTTGAAGAGGAAACAAACCATAGAGACAAAACCGAGAACTCGTTTATTTTGTCAAGTTTCAAAGAGCTACTACAAACCATGTTGGATTTAGAGTTCCAAATTCATCTATCTATATAAAAGAGAACAGAGGGACACCTAAAAATAAAAACTGATACTGTAGATGAACGCTTCAACCTAGAAGAACAAAATTTGGTGAGCCAAGTGGGATTTGTGTACCGATCATTACCTCCAAGTATCATCAAGATTGGGTGAAAAAATATTTGCTGATATTTCGAATACTCGTTATATTTTAGAAGCTTGGCACACACTCTCAATGAAAGTGCTTTTCCACAGTCTCTGCCTAGGGCTACTTGAAGGGGAAACAATCCATAGAGACAAAACTGAGAACTCCTTAATTTTGTCAAGTTTCAAAGAGCTACTACAAACCATGTTAAATTTAGAGTTCCAAATTTATCTATCTATATAGGAGAGAACAGAGTGAAACCTAAATATAAAAACTGCTACTGTAGACGAACGCTTCAACCTAGAAGAACCAAATTTGGAGAGCCAAGAGGGATTTGTGTGCTGTTCATTAACACCAAGTATCATCAAGATTGTGTGAAAAATTACTTGCTGGTATTTCGGAAACTCGTTATTTCTTAGAAGCTTGGCCACCTCTGTCAATGAAAGTGCTGTTCCACAGTCTGTGCCTAGGGCTACTTGAAGGGGAAACAATCCATAGAAACAAAACTGAGAACTCGTTTATTTTGTCAAGTTTCAAAGAGCTACTACAAACCATGTTGGATTTAGAGTTCCAAATTCATCTATCTATATAGGAGAGAACAGAGGGAAACCTAAATATAAAAACTGAGACTGTAAATGAACGCTTCAACCTAGAAGAAGAAAATTTGGTGAGCCAAGTGGGATTTGTGTACTGATCATTACCTCCAAGTATCATCAAGATTCGGTGAAAAAATATTTGCTGGTATTTCGGAAACTCTTTATTTTTTAGAACCTTGGCAACCCCTTTCAATGAAAGTGCTTTTCCACAGTCTGTGCCTAGGGCTACTTGAAGAGGAAACAAACCATAAAGACAAAACTGAGAACTCCTTTGTTTTGTCAAGTTTCAAAGAGCTACTACAAACCATGTTGGAATTAGTGTTCCAAATTCATCTATGTATGTAGGAGAGAACAGAGTGAAACCTAAATATAAAAACTGCTACTGTAGACGAACGCTTCAACCTAGAAGAACCAAATTTGGTGAGCCAAGTGGAATTTGTGTACTGATCATTACCACCAAGTATCATCAAGATTGGGTGAAAAAATATTTGCTGGTATTTCGGAAACTCGTTATTTCTTAGAAGCTTGGCCACACCTCTCAATGAGAGTGCTTTTCCCCAGTCTGTGCCTAGGGCTACTTGAGAGGAAACAAACCAGAGAGCAAAACTGAGAACTCCTTTATTTTGTCAAGTTTCAAAGAGCTACTACAAACCATGTAAGATTTAGAGTTCCAAATTCATCTAACTATAATAGAGAACAGAGGGAAACCTAAAAATAAAAACTGCTACTGTAAAGGAACGCTTCAACCTAGAAGAAGAAAATTTGGTGAGCCAAGTGGGATATGTGTACTGATCATTACCACCCAGTATCATCAATATTGGGTGAAAAAATATTTGCTTTTATTTCGGAAACTCGTTATTTCTTAGAATCTTGGCAACCCCTCTCAATCAACGTGCTATTCCACAGTCTGTGCCTAGGGCTACTTCAAGAGAAAACAAACCATTGAGACAAAACTGAGAACTCCTTTATTTTGTCAAGTTTCAATGAGTTACTACAAACCATGTTGGATTTAGAGTTCCAAATTCAGCTATCTATATAGGAGAGAACAGAGGGAAACCTAAATATAAAAACTGCTACTGTAGACGATAGCTTTAACCTAGAAGAACAAAATTTGGTGAGCCAAGTGGGATTTGTGTACTGATCATTACCACCAAGTATCATCAAGATTGGGTGAAAAAATATTTGCTGGTATTTCGGAAACTCGTTATTTCTAGAAACTTGGCAACCCCTCTCAATGAAAGTGCTTTTCCACAGTCTGTGCATATGGCTACATGAAGAGGAAACAAACCATAGAGAAAAAACTGAGAAGTCTTTTATTTTGTCAAGTTTCAAAGAGCTACTACAAACCATGTTGGATTTAGAGTTCCAAATTCATCTATCTCTATAGGAGAGAACAGAGGGAAACCTAAAAATAAAAACTGCTACTGTAAACGAACGCTTCAAACTAGAAGAACAAAATTTGGTGAGCCAAGTGGGATTTGTGTACTGATCATTACCACCCAGTGTCATCAAGATTGGGTGAAAAAATATTTGCTGGTTTTTCGGAAACTCGTTATTTCTTAGAAGCTTAACCTCCCCTTTCAATGAAAGTGCTTTTCCACAGTCTGTGCCTAGGTCGACCTGAAGAGGAAACAATCCATAAGGACAAACTGAGAACTCCTTTATTTTGTCAAGTTTCAAAGAGGTACTACAAACCATGTTTGATTTAGAGTTCCAAATTCATCTATATATAGAGGAGAGAATAGAGTGAAACCTAAATAAAAAAAAACTGCTACTGTAGACGAACGCGTCAACGTAGAAGAACAAATTTGGTGAGCCAAGTGGGATTTGTGTACTGATCATCACCACCAAGTATCACCAAGATTGGGTGAAAAAATATTTGCTGATATTTTGGAAACTCTTTATTTCTTAGAAGCTTGGCAACCCCTCTCAATGAAAGTGCTTTACCACAGTCTGTGCTTAGGGCTACTTGAAGAGAAAACAAACCATAGAGACAAGACTGAGAACTCTTTATTTTGTCAAGTTTCAAAGAGCTCCTACAAACCATGTTGGATTTAGAGTTCCAAATTCATCTATCTATATAGGAGAGAACAGAGTGAAACCTAAATATAAAAACTGCTACTGTAGACGAACGCTTCAACCTAGAAGAACAAAATTTGGTGAGCCAAGTGGGATTTGTGTACTAATCATTACCACCAAGTATTATCAACATTGGGTGAAAAAATATTTGCTGGTATTTCGGAAACTCGTTATTTCTTAGAATCTTGGCAACCCATTTCAATGAAAGTGCTTTTCCACAGTCTGTGCCTAGGGCTACTTGAAGAGAAAACAAACCATTGACCCAAAAATGAGAACTCCTTTATTTTGTCAAGTTTCAAAGAGCTACTACAAACCATGTTGGATTTAGAGTTCCAAATTCAGCTATCTATATAGGAGAGAACAGAGGGAAACCTAAATATAAAAACTGCTACTGTAGACGATCGCTTCAACCTAGAAAAACAAAATTTTGTGAGCCAAGTGGGATTTGTGTACTGATCATTACCACCACGTATGATCAACGTTGGGTGAAAAAATATTTGCTGGTATTTTGGAAACTCGTAATTTCATGGAAGCTTGGCAACCCATTTCAACAAAAGTGCTTTTCCACAGTCTCTGCTTAGGGCTACTTGAAGCTGAAACAAATCATAGAGACCAAACTGAGAACTATTTTGTTTTGTCAAGTTTCAAAGAGCTACTACAAACCATGTTGAATTTAGAGTACCAAATTCCTCTATCTATATAGGAGAGAACAGAGTGAACCTAAAAATAAAAACTGCTACTGTAAACTAATGCTTCAACCTAGAAGAACAAAATTTTGTGAGCCAAGTGGTATTTGTGGACTTGTCGTTACCACCACGTATCATCAAGAATGGGTGAAAAAATATTTGCTGGTATTTCGGAAACTCGTGATTTCTTGGAACCTTGGCAAACCCTCTCAATGAAAGTGCTTTTCCACAGTCTCTTCTTAGGGCTACTTGAAGCAGAAACAAATCATAGAGACAAAACTGAGAACTCCTTTATTTTGTCAAGTTTCAAAGAACTACTACAAACCATGTTGGATTTAGAGTTCCAAATTCATCTATCTATATAGGAGAGAACAGAGTGAACCCCAAATATAAAAACTGCTACTGTAGACGAACACTTCAGCCTAGAAGAACAAAATTTGGTGAGCCAACTGGGATTTGTGTACTGATCATTACCACCACGTATCATCAAGATTAGGTGAAAAATATTTGATGGTATTTCGGAAAGTTGTAATTTCTTGGAAGATTGGCAACCCCTCTCAACGAAAGTGGTTTTCCACAGTCTCTGCTTATGGCTACTTGAAGCGGAAACATATCATAGATACAAAACTGAGAACTCCTTTATTTTTTCAAGTTTCAAAGATCTGCTACAAACCATGTTGGATTTTGAGTTCCAAATTCATCTATGTATATAGGAGAGAACAGAGGGAAACCTAAATACAAACCTGCTACTGTAGACGAACGCTTCAACCTAGAAGAACAAAATTTGGTGAGCCAAGTGGGAATCGTGGACTTGTCAATACCACGAAGTATAATCAAGATTGCTTGAAAAAATATTTGCTGGTATTTCGGAAACTCATTATATCTTGTAAGCTTGGCAACACCTCTCAATGAAAGTGCTTTTCCACAGTCTCTGCTTAGGGCTACTTGAAGCGGAAACAAATCATAGAGACCAAACTGAGAACTATTTTGTTTTGTCAAGTTTCAAAGAGCTACTACAAACCATGTTGAATTTAGAATTTCAAATTCATCTATCTATATACGGGAGAACAGAGTGAAACCTAAATATAAAAACTGCTACTGTAGACGAACGCTTCAACCTAGAAGAACAAAATTTGGTGAGCCAAGTGGGATTTGTGTACTGTCATTACCACCACGTATCATCAACATTAGGTGAAAAAATATTTGCTGGTATTTCGGAAAGTTGTAATTTCTTGGAAGATTGGCAACCCCTCTCAATGAAAGTGCTTTTCCACAGTCTGTGCCTAGGGCTACTTGAAGAGGAAACAAACCATAGAGACAAAACTGAGAATGCCTTAATTTTGTCAAGATTCAACGATCTACTACAAACCAGGTTGGAATTAGAGTTCCAAATTCATCTATCTGTATAGGAGAGACCAGAGTGAAACTTAAATATAGAAACTGCTACTGTAAACGAACGTTTCAACCTAGAAGAACAAAATTTGGTGAGCCAAGTTGGATTTGTGGACTTGTCACTACCACCACGTATCATCAAGATTGGGTGAAAAAATTTTTGCTGGTATTTCGGAAACTCATAATTTCTTGGAAGTTTTGCAACCCCTTTCAATGAAAGTGCTTTTCAACAGTCTCTGCTCAGGGCTACTTGAAGAGGAAACAAACCATAGAGACAAAACTGAAAACTCCTTTATTCGGTCAAGTTTCAAAGAGCTACTACAAACCATGTTGGATTTATATTCCAAATTCATCTATCTATATAGGCGAGAACAGAGTGAAACCTAAAAATAAAACCTGCTACTGTAAACGAACGCTTGAACCTAGAAGAAGAAAATTTGCTGAGCCAAGTTGGATTTGGGTACTGATCATTACCACCAAGTGTCATCAAGTTTGGGTGAGAAAATATTTGCTGGTATTTTGGAAACTCGTTATTTCTTAGAAGCTTGGCAACCCCTCTCAATGAAACTGCTTTTCCACAGTCTGTGCATAGGGCTACTTGAAGAGGAAGCAAACCATAGAGACAAAACTGAGAACTCCTTTATTTTGTCAAGTTTCAAAGAGCTACTACAAACCATGTTGGTTTTAGAGTTCCAAATTCATCTATCTCTTTAGGAGAGACCAGAGTGAAACCTAAATATAAAAACTGCTACTGTAAACGAACGCTTCAACCTAGAAGAATAAAATTTGGTGAGCCAAGTGGGATTTGTGTCCTGATCATTACCACCAATTATCATCAAGACTGGGTGAAAAAATTTTTGCTGGTATTTCAGATGCTCGTAATTTCTTGGAATCTTGTCATCCCCTCTCAATGAAAGTCGTTTTCCACAGTCTCTGCTTAGTGCTACTTGAAGAGGAAACAAACCATAGAGACAAAACTGAGATCTCCTTTATTTTGTCAAGTTTCAAAGAGCTACTACAAACCATGTTGAATTTAGAATTTCAAATTCATCTATCTATATACGGGAGAACAGAGTGAAACCTAATATAAAAACTGCTACTGTAGGCGAACGCTTCAACCTAGAAGAACAAAATTTGGTGAGCCAAGTGGGATTTGTGTACCGTCATACCACCACGTATCATCAAGATTAGGTGAAAGAATATTTGCTGGTATTTCGGAAAGTTGTAATTTCTTGGAAGATTGGCAACCCCTCTCAATGAAAGTGCTTTTCCACAGTCTGTGCCTAGGGCAACTTGAAAGGAAACAAACCATTGAGAAAAAACTGAGAACTCCTTTATTTTGTCAAGTTTCAAAGAGCTACTACAAACCATGTTGGATTTAGAGTTCCAAATTCAGCTATCTATATAGGAGAGAACAGAGGGAAATCTAAATATAAAAACTGCTACTATAGACGATCGCGTCAACCTAGAAGAACAAAATTTGGTGAGCCAAGTGGGATTTGTGTACTGATCATTACCACCACGTATGATCAACATTGGGTGAAAAAATATTTGCTGGTATTTCGGAAACTCGTTATTTCTTAGAATCTTGGCAACCCATTTCAATGAAAGTGCTTTTCAACAGTCTGTGCCTAGGGCTACTTGAAGAGAAAACAAACCATTGAGAAAAAACTGAGAACTCCTTTATTTTGTCAAGTTTCAAAGAGCTACTACAAACCATGTTGGATTTAGAGTTCCAAATTCAGCTATCTATATAGGAGAGAACAGAGGGAAACCTAAATATAAAAACTGCTACTGTAGACGATCGCTTCAACCTAGAAAAACAAAATTTTGTGAGCCAAGTGGGATTTGTGTACTGATCATTACCACCACGTATGATCAACGTTGGGTGAAAAAATATTTGCTGGTATTTTGGAAACTCGTAATTTCATGGAAGCTTGGCAACCCATTTCAACAAAAGTGCTTTTCCACAGTCTCTGCTTAGGGCTACTTGAAGCTGAAACAAATCATAGAGACCAAACTGAGAACTATTTTGTTTTGTCAAGTTTCCTACTACAAACCATGTTGAATTTAGAGTACCAAATTCCTCTATCTATATAGGAGAGAACAGAGTGAACCTAAAAATAAAAACTGCTACTGTAAACTAACGCTTCAACCTAGAAGAACAAAATTTTGTGAGCCAAGTGGTATTTGTGGACTTGTCGTTACCACCACGTATCATCAAGAATGGGTGAAAAAATATTTGCTGGTATTTCGGAAACTCGTGATTTCTTGGAACCTTGGCAAACCCTCTCAATGAAAGTGCTTTTCCACAGTCTCTTCTTAGGGCTACTTGAAGCAGAAACAAATCATAGAGACAAAACTGAGAACTCCTTTATTTTGTCAAGTTTCAAAGAACTACTACAAACCATGTTGGATTTAGAGTTCCAAATTCATCTATCTATATAGGAGAGAACAGAGTGAACCCCAAATATAAAAACTGCTACTGTAGACGAACACTTCAGCCTAGAAGAACAAAATTTGGTGAGCCAACTGGGATTTGTGTACTGATCATTACCACCACGTATCATCAAGATTAGGTGAAAAAATATTTGATGGTATTTCGGAAAGTTGTAATTTCTTGGAAGATTGGCAACCCCTCTCAACGAAAGTGCTTTTCCACAGTCTCTGCTTATGGCTACTTGAAGCGGAAACATATCATAGATACAAAACTGAGAACTCCTTTATTTTTTCAAGTTTCAAAGATCTGCTACAAACCATGTTGGATTTTGAGTTCCAAATTCATCTATGTATATAGGAGAGAACAGAGGGAAACCTAAATACAAACCTGCTACTGTAGACGAACGCTTCAACCTATAAGAACAAAATTTGGTGAGCCAAGTGGGAATCGTGGACTTGTCAATACCACGAAGTATAATCAAGATTGCTTGAAAAAATATTTGCTGGTATTTCGGAAACTCATTATATCTTGTAAGCTTGGCAACACCTCTCAATGAAAGTGCTTTTCCACAGTCTCTGCTTAGGGCTACTTGAAGCGGAAACAAATCATAGAGACCAAACTGAGAACTATTTTGTTTTGTCAAGTTTCAAAGAGCTACTACAAACCATGTTGAATTTAGAATTTCAAATTCATCTATCTATATACGGGAGAACAGAGTGAAACCTAAATATAAAAACTGCTACTGTAGACGAACGCTTCAACCTAGAAGAACAAAATTTGGTGAGCCAAGTGGGATTTGTGTACTGTCATTACCACCACGTATCATCAACATTAGGTGAAAAAATATTTGCTGGTATTTCGGAAAGTTGTAATTTCTTGGAAGATTGGCAACCCCTCTCAATGAAAGTGCTTTTCCACAGTCTGTGCCTAGGGCTACTTGAAGAGGAAACAAACCATAGAGACAAAACTGAGAATGCCTTAATTTTGTCAAGATTCAAAGATCTACTACAAACCAGGTTGAAATTAGAGTTCCAAATTCATCTATCTGTATAGGAGAGACCAGAGTGAAACTTAAATATAAAAACTGCTACTGTAAACGAACGTTTCAACCTAGAAGAACAAAATTTGGTGAGCCAAGTTGGATTTGTGGACTTGTCACTACCACCACGTATCATCAAGATTGGGTGAAAAAATTTTTGCTGGTATTTCGGAAACTCATAATTTCTTGGAAGTTTTGCAACCCCTTTCAATGAAAGTGCTTTTCAACAGTCTCTGCTCAGGGCTACTTGAAGAGGAAACAAACCATAGAGACAAAACTGAAAACTGCTTTATTTGGTCAAGTTTCAAAGAGCTACTACAAACCATGTTGGATTTATATTCCAAATTCATCTATCTATATAGGCGAGAACAGAGTGAAACCTAAAAATAAAACCTGCTACTGTAAACGAACGCTTGAACCTAGAAGAAGAAAATTTGCTGAGCCAAGTTGGATTTGGGTACTGATCATTACCACCAAGTGTCATCAAGTTTGGGTGAGAAAATATTTGCTGGTATTTTGGAAACTCGTTATTTCTTAGAAGCTTGGCAACCCCTCTCAATGAAACTGCTTTTCCACAGTCTGTGCATAGGGCTACTTGAAGAGGAAGCAAACCATAGAGACAAAACTGAGAACTCCTTTATTTTGTCAATTTCAAAGAGCTACTACAAACCATGTTGGTTTTAGAGTTCCAAATTCATCTATCTCTTTAGGAGAGACCAGAGTGAAACCTAAATATAAAAACTGCTACTGTAAACGAACGCTTCAACCTAGAAGAATAAAATTTGGTGAGCCAAGTGGGATTTGTGTCCTGATCATTACCACCAATTATCATCAAGACTGGGTGAAAAAATTTTTGCTGGTATTTCAGATGCTCGTAATTTCTTGGAATCTTGTCATCCCCTCTCAATGAAAGTCGTTTTCCACAGTCTCTGCTTAGGGCTACTTGAAGAGGAAACAAACCATAGAGACAAAACTGAGATCTCCTTTATTTTGTCAAGTTTCAAAGAGCTACTACAAACCATGTTGAATTTAGAATTTCAAATTCATCTATCTATATACGGGAGAACAGAGTGAAACCTAATATAAAAACTGCTACTGTAGGCGAACGCTTCAACCTAGAAGAACAAAATTTGGTGAGCCAAGTGGGATTTGTGTACCGTCATACCACCACGTATCATCAAGATTAGGTGAAAGAATATTTGCTGGTATTTCGGAAAGTTGTAATTTCTTGGAAGATTGGCAACCCCTCTCAATGAAAGTGCTTTTCCACAGTCTGTGCCTAAGGCTACTTGAAGAGGAGACAAACCATAGAAACAATACTGAGAAATACTTTATTTTGTCAAGTTTCAAAGAGCTACTACAAACCATGTTGGATTTGGAGTTCCAAATTCATCTATCTATATAGGAGAGAACAGAGTGAACCCTAAAAATAAAAACTGCCACTCTAAACGAATGCTTCAACCTAGAAGAAGAAAATTTGGTGAGCCAAGTGGAATTTGTGTACTGATCATTACCACCAAGTATCATCAAGTTTGGGTGAAAATATATTTGCTGGTATTTCGGAAACTCATTATTTCTGAAAAGCTTGGCAACCCCTCTCAATGAAAGTGCTATTCCGCAGTCTGTGACTAGGGCTAATTGAAGAGGAAACAAACCATAGAGACAATACTGAGA
This sequence comes from Callospermophilus lateralis, assembly GCF_048772815.1. Taxonomy (NCBI): domain Eukaryota; kingdom Metazoa; phylum Chordata; class Mammalia; order Rodentia; family Sciuridae; genus Callospermophilus; species Callospermophilus lateralis. The sequence goes on along the minus strand of NW_027511197.1, from coordinate 12,910 downwards.
AATACTTTATTTTGTCAAGTTTCAAAGAGCTACTACAAACCATGTTGGATTTAGAGTTCCAAATTCATCTATCTATATAGGAGAGAACAGAGTGAACCCTAAAAATAAAAACGGCCACTCTAAACGAATGCTTCAACCTAGAAGAAGAAAATTTGGTGAGCCAAGTGGAATTTCTGTACTGATCATTACCACCAAGTATCATCAAGATTGGGTGAAAAAATATTTGCTGGTATTTCGGAAAATCGTTATTTCTTAGAAGCTTGGCAACCCCTCTCAATGAAAGTGCTTTTCCACAGCCTGTGCCTAGGGCAAATTTAAGAGGAAACAAACCATAGAGACAAAACTGAGAATGCCTTAATTTTCTCAAGTTTCAAAGATCTACTACAAACCAGTTTGGATTAAGAGTTCCAAATTAAGCTATCTATATAGGAGAGACCAGAGTTAAACTTAAATATAAAAACTGCTACTGTAAACGAACGTTTCAACCTAGAAGAACAAAATTTGGTGAGCCAAGTTGGATTTGTGGACGTGTCATTACCACCACGTATCATCAAGTTTGGGTAGAAAAATATTGGCTGGAATTTCGGAAACTCGTAATTTTTGGAAGCTTGGCAACACCTCTCAATGAAAGTGCTTTTCCACAGTCTCTGCTTAGGGCTACTTGAAGCGGAAACTAATCAAAGAGACAAAATTGAGAACTTCTTTATTTTGTCAAATTTCAAATAGCTACTACAAACCATGTTGGATTTAGAGTTCCAAATTCATCTATCTCTATATGAGAGAACGGAGTGAAACTAAAATATAAAAACTGCTACTGTAGACGAACGCTTCAGCCTAGAAGAACAAAATTAGGTGAGCCAAGTGGGATTTGTGTACTGATCTTTACCACCAAGTGTCATCAAGTTTGGGTTAGAAAATATTTGCTGGTATTTTTGAAACTCGTTATTTCTTAGAAGCTTGGCAACACCTCTCAATGAAATTGCTTTTCCGCAGTCTGTGCCTAGGGCTACTTGAAGAGGAAGCAAACCATAGAGACAAAACTGAGAACTCCTTTATTTTGTCAAGTTTCAAAGAGCTACTACAAACCATGTTGAATTTAGAATTTCAAATTCATCTATCTATATACGAGAGAACAGAGTGAAACCTAAATATAAAAACTGCTACTGTAGACGAACGCTTCAACCTAGAAGAAGAAAATTTGGTGAGCCAAGTGGGATTTGTGTACTGTCATTACCACCACGTATCATCAAAATTGGGTGGAGAAATATTGGCTAGTATATCGGAAACTCGTTATTTCTTAGAAGCTTTGCAACCCCTCTCAATGAAAGTGCTTTTCCACCGTGTGTGCCTAGGGATATTGAAGAGGAGACAATCCATAGAGACAAAACTGAGAACTCCTTTATTTGGTCAAGTTTCAAAGAGCTACTACAAACCATGTTGGATTTAGAGTTCCAAATTCATCTATCTATATAGGAGAGAACAGAGTGAAACTAAAATATAAAAACTGCCACTGTAAACGAACGCTTCAGCCTAGAAGAAGAAAATTTGCTGAGGCAACTGGGATTTGTATACTGATCATTACCACCAAGTATCATCAAGATTCGGTGAAAAAATATTTGCTGGTATTTCGGAAACTCGTTATTTCTTAGAAGCTTGGTAAGCCCTCTCAATGAAAGTGCTTTTCCACAGTCTGTGCCTAGGTCTACTTGAAGAGGAAACAAACCATAGAGACAAAACTGAGAATGCCTTAATTTTCTCAAGTTTCAAAGATCTACTACAAACCAGGTTGGATTTAGAGTTCCAAATTCATCTATCTATATAGGAGAGAACAGAGTGAAACCTAAATATAAAAACTGCTACTGTAAACGAACGCTTGAACCTAGAAGAAGAAAATTTGCTGAGCCAAGTTGGATTAGTGTACTGATCTTTACCACCAAGTGTCATCAAGTTTGGGTGAGAAAATATTTGTTGGTATTTTTGAAACTCGTTATTTCTTAGAAGCTTGGCAACACCTCTCAATGAAATTGCTTTTCCGCAGTCTGTGCCTAGGGCTACTTGAAGAGGAAACAAACCATAGAGACAAAACTGAGAATGCCTTAATTTTCCCAAGTTTCAAAGATCTACTACAAACCAGGTTGGATTTAGAGTTCCAAATTCATCTATCTATATAAAAGAGAACAGAGTGAAACCCTAATGTAAAAACTGGTACTGTAGACGAACGCTTCAGCCTAGAAGAACAAAATTTGGTGAGTCAAGTGGGATTTGTGTATTGATCATTACCAACAAGTATCATCAACATTGGGTGAAAAAATATTTGCTGGTATTTCGGAAACTCGTTATTTCTTAGACGCTTGGCAAACCCTCTCAATGAAAGTGCTTTTCCACAGTCTCTGCTTAGGGCTACTTGACGAGGAAACAAACCATAGAGACAAAACAGAGAACTACTTTATTTTGTCAATTTTCAAAAAGCTACTACAAACCATGTTGGATTTAGAGTTCCAAATTCATCTATCTATATAGGAGAGAACAGAGGGAAACCTAAGTATAAAAACTGCTACTGTATACGAAAGCTTCAACCTAGAAGAAGAAAATTTGGTGAGTCAAGTGGGATTTGTGTCCTGATCATTACCACCAAGTATCATCAAGATTGGGTGAAAAAATATTTGCTGGTATTTCGGAAACTCGTTATTTCTTAGAAGCTTGGCAACCCCTCTCAATGAAAGTGCTTTTCCACAGTCTGTGCCTAGAGATACTTCAAGAGGCAAAAAACCATAGATACTAAACTGAGAACTCCTTTATTTTGTCAAGTTTCAAAGAGCTAATACAAACCATGTTGGATTTAGAGTTCCAAATTCATCTATAAATATAGTAGAGAACAGAGTGAAACCTAAATATAAAAACTGCAACTGTAGACGAACGCTACAACCTAGAAAAACAAAATTTGCTGAGCCAAGTGGGATTTGTGGACGAGTCATTACCACCATGTATCATCAAGATTGGGTGAAAAAATATTTGCTCGTATTTCGGAAACTTGATTTCTTGGAAGCTTGGCAACCCCTCTCAATGAAAGTGCTTTTCCACAGTCTCTGCTTAGGGCTACTTGAAGCGGAAACAAATCATGGAGACAAAACTGAGAAATCTTTTATTTTGTCAAGTTTCAAAGAGCTACTACAAACCATGTTGGATTTAGAGTTCAAAATTCATCTATCTATATAGGAGAGAACAGAGTGAAACCTAAAAATAAAAACTGCTACTGTAAACGAACGCTTCAACCTAGAAGAACAAAATTTGGTGAGCCAAGTGGGATTTGTGTACTGATGATTACCACCAAGTATCATCAAGATTGGGTGAAAATATATTTGCTGGTATTTCGGAAATTCGTTATTTCTTAGAAGCTTGGCAGCCCCACTCAATGAAAGTTCTTTTCCAGAGTCTGTGCCTAGAGATACTTGAAGAGGAAACAAACCACAGAGACAAAACTGAGAACTCCTGTATTTTGTCAAATTTCAAAGATCTACTACAAACCAGGTTGGATTTAGAGTTCCAAATTCATCTATCTATATAGGAGAGACCAGAGTGCGACCTAAATATAAAAACTGCTACTGTAAACGAACGCTTCAACCTAGAAGAAGAAAATTGGGTGAGCTAAGTGAGATTTGTGTACTGATCATTACCACCACGTATCACCAAGAATGGGTAAAAAAATATTTGCTGGTATTTCGGAAACTCGTAATTTCTTGGAAGCTTGGCAACCCCTTTCAATGAAAGTGCTTTTCCACAGTCTCGGCTTAGGGCTATTTCAAGAGGAATCAAATCATAGATACAAAACAGAGAACTCTTTTATTTTGTCCAGTTTCAAAGAACTACTACAAACCATGTTGGATTTAGAGTTTCAAATTCATCTATCTGTATAGGAGAGAACAGAGGGAAAACTAAAATTATAAACTGCTACTGTAAAAGAACGCTTCAACCTAGAAGAACAAAATTTGGTGAGTCAAGAGGGATTTGTGTACTTGTCATTACCACCAAGTATTATCAAGATTGGGTGAAAAAATATTTACTGGTATTTCAGAAACTCGTAATTTCTTGGAAGCTTGGCAACCCCTTTCAATGAAAGTGCTTTTCCACAGTCTCTGCTTAGGGCTACTTGACGCAGAATCAAATCATTGAGACAAAACTGAGAACTCCTTTATTTTGTCAAGTTTCAAAGAGCTACTACAAACCAGGTTGGATGTAGAGTTCCAAATTCATCTATCTATATAGGAGAGACCAGAGTGAAACCTAAATATAAAAACTGCTACTGTAAACGAACGCTTCAACCTAGAAGAACAAAATTGGGTGAGCCAAGTGAGATTAGTGTACTGATCATTCCCACCACGTATCATCAAGAATGGGTGAAAAAATATTTGCTGGTATTTCGGAAGCTCGTAATTTCTTGGAAGCTTGGCAACCCCTTTCAATGAAAGTGCTTTTCCACAGTCTCGGCTTAGGGCTACTTGAAGAGAAAACAAATCATAGAGACAAAAGAGAGAACTCTTTTATTTTGTCAAGTTTCAAAGAACTACTAAAAACCATGTTGGATTTAGAGTTCCAAATACATCTATCTATATAGGAGAGAACAGAGGGAAAACTAAAATTATAAACTGCTACTGTAAAAGAACGCTTCAACCTAGAAGAACAAAATTTGGTTTGTCAAGAGGGATTTGTGTAGCGGTCATTACCAACTAGTATCATCAAGATTGGGTGGAAAAATATTTGCTGGTATTTCGGGAACTCGTAATTTCTTGGAAGATTTGCAACCCCTTTCAATGAATGTGCTTTTCCACAGTCTCTGCTTAGGGCTACTTGAAGAGGAAACAAACCATAGAGACAAAACTGAGAACTCCTTTATTTTGTCAAGTTTCAAAGAGCTACTACAAACCATGTTGGATTTATAGTTTCAAATTCATCTATCTATATAGGAGAGAACAAAGTGAAACCTAAAAATAAAAACTGCTACTGTAAATGAACGCTTCAACATAGAAGAATAAAATTTGGCGAGGCAAGTGGGATTTGTGTACTGATCATTACCACCAAGTATCATCAAGATTGGGTGAACAAATGTTTGCTGGTATTTCGGAAACTCGTAATTTCTTGGAAGATTTGCAACCCCTTTCAATGAAAGTGCTTTTCCACAGTCTGTTCCTAGAGATACTTGAAGAGGAAAAAAACCATAGAGACAAAACTGAGAACTCCTTTATTTTGTCAGGTTTCAAAGAGCTACTACAAACCATGTTGGATTTAGAGTTCCAAATTCATCTATCTATATAGGAGAGACCAGAGTGAAACCTAAATATAAAAACTGCTATTGTAAACGAACTTTTCAACATAGAAGAACAAAATTTGGTGAGCCAAGTTAGATTTGTGGACTTTAAATACCACCACGTATTATCCATATTGGGTGGAAAAATATTTTCTGGTATTTTGGAAACTCGTAATTTTTGGAAGCTTGGCAACCCCTCTCAATGTAAGTGCTTTTCCACAGTCTCTGCTTAGGGCTACTTGAAGAGGAAACAAATCAAAAAGACAAAACTGAGAACTCCTTTATTTTGTCAAGTTTTAAAGAGCTACTACAAACCATGGTGGATTTAGAGTTCCAAATTCATCTATCTATATATGAGAGAACAGAGTGAAACCTAAAAATAAAAACAGCTACTGTAAACGAACCCTTCAACCTAGAAGAACAAAATTTGCTGAGCCATGTTGGATTTGTGTACTGATCATTACCACCAAGTATCATCAACTTTGGGTGAGAAAATATTTGCTGGTATTTCGGAAACTCATTATTTCGTAGAAGTTTGCAACACTTCTCAATGAAAGTGCTTTTTAAAGTCTGTGATTAGGGCTACTTGAAGAGGAAAGAAACCATAGTGACAATACTGAGACCTCCGTTATTTTGTCAAGTTTCAAAGAGCTACTACAAACCATGATAGATTTAGGGTTCCAAATCCATCTATATATATAATAGAGAACAAAAAGAAACGTAAATATAAAAACTGCTACTGTAAACGAACGCTTCAACCTAGAAGATCTAAATTTGGTGAGCCAAGTGGGATTTTTGTACTGATCATTACCACCAAGTATCATCAAGATTGGGTGAAATAATATTTGCTGGTATTTCGGAAACTCGTTATTTCTTAGAAGCTTGGCAACCCCTCTCAATGAAAGTGCTTTTCCACAGTCTGTGCCTAGGGCTACTTGAGGAGGAAACAAACCATAGAGACAAAACTGAGAATTCCTTTATTTTCTCAAGTTTCAGAGAGCTACTACAAACCATGTTTTATTTAGAGTTTTAAATTCATCTATCTATATAGGAGAGAACAGAGGGAAACCTAAATATAGAGACTGCTAATGTAGACGATCGCTTCAAACTAGAAGATCACAATTTGGTGACCCAAGTGGGATTTGTGTACTGATCATTACCACCAAGTATCATCAAGATTGGGTGAAACAATATTTGCTGGTATTTCGGAAACTCGTTATTTCTTAGAAGCTTGGCAACCCCTCTCAATGAAAGTGCTTTTCCACTGTCTGTGCCTAGGGCTACTTGAAGAGGAAACAAACCATAGAGACAAAACGGAGAACTCCTTTATTTTGTCAAGTTTCAAAGAGCTACTACAAACCATGTTTTATTTAGAGTTCCAAATTCATCTATCTATATAGGAGAGAACAGAGGGAAACCTAAACATAAAAACTGCTAATGTAGACGAACGCTTCAACCTAGAAGAACAGAATTTGGTGAGCCAAGTGGGACTTGCGTACTGATTATTAGGAACAAGTATCATCAAGATTGGGTGAAAAAATATTTGCTGGTATTTCGGAAACTCGTTATTTCTTAGAAGCTTGGCAACCCCTCTCAATGAAAGTGCTTTTCCACAGTCTGTGCCTAGGGCTACTTGAAGAGGAAACAAACCATAGAGACAAAACTGAGAACTCCTTTATTTTGTCAAGTTTCAAAGAGCTACTACAAACCATGTTTTATTTAGAGTTCCAAATTCATCTATCTAAATATTAGAGAACACAGGGAAACCTAAATATAAAAACTGCTACTGTAGACGAACGCTTCAACCTAGAATAACAAAATTTGGTGAGCCAAGTGGGAAATGTGTACTGATCATTAGCACCAAGTATCATCAAAATTGGGTGAAAAAATATTTGCTGGTATTTTGGAAACTCGTTATTTCTTAGAAGCTTGGCAACCCATCTCAAGTAAAGTGCTTTTACACAGTCTGTGCCTAGGGCTACTTGAAGACGAAACAAACCATAGAGACAAAACTGAGAACTCCTTTATTTTGTCAATTTTCAAAGAGCTACTACAAACCATGTTGGATTTAGAGTTCCAAATTCATCTATCTATATATGAGACAACAGAGTGAAACCTAAATATAAAAACTGCTACTGTAGACGATCGCTTCAAGCTGGAATAACTAAATTTGGTGAGCCAAGTGGGATTTGTGTACTGATCATTACCACAAAGTATCATCAAGATTGGATGAAATAATATTTGATGGTATTTCGGAAACTCTTTATTTCTTAGAAGCTTGGCCACCCCTCTCAATGAAAGTGCTTTACCACATTTTGTGCCTAAGGCTACTTGAAGAGGAAACAAACCATAGAGACAAAACTGAGAACCCCTTTATTGTGTCAAGTTTCAAAGAGCTACTACAAACCATGTTTTATTTAGTGTTCCAAATTCATCTATCTATATAGGAGAGAACAGAGGGAAACCTAAATATAAAAACTGCTACTGTAGATGATCGCTTCAAACTAGAAGAACAAAATTTGGTGAGCCAAGTGGGATTTGTGTACTGATCATTACCACCATGTATCATCAAGATTGGGTGAAAAAATATTTGCTCGTATTTCGGAAACTCGTTATTTCTTAGACGCTTGGCAACCCATCTCAATGAAAGTGTTTTCCACAGTCTGTGCCTAGGGCTACTTGAAGAGGAAACAAACCATAGAGACAAAACTGAGAACTCCTTTATTTTGTCAAGTTTCAAAGAGCTACTACAAACCATGTTGGATTTAGAGTTAAAAATTCATCTAACTGTATAGGAGAGAACAGAGGGAAACCTAAATATAAAAACTGCTACTGTAGACGAACGCTTCAACCTAGAAGAACAAAATTTGGTGAGCCAAGTGGGATGTGTGTACTGATAATTACCACCAAGTATCATCAAGATTGGGTGAAAAAATATTTGCTACTATTTCGGAACCTCGTAATTTCTTAGAAGCTTGGCAACCCCTCTCAATGAAAGTGCTTTTCCACAGTCTGTGCCTAGGGCTACTTGAAGCGGAAACAAACCATAGAGACAAAACTGAGAACTCCGTTATTTTGTCAAGTTTCAAAGAGCTACTACAAACCATGTTGAATTTAGTGTTTCAAATTCATCTATCTATATAGGAGAGAACTGAGGGAAACCTAAATATAGAAAATGCTACTGTAGACGAATGCTTCAACCTAGAAGAACAAAATTTGGTGAGCCAAGTGGGACTTGTGTACTGATTTTTAGCAACAAGTATCATCAAGATTGGGTGAAAAAATATTTGCTGGTATTTCGGAAACTCGTTATTTCTTAGAAGCTTGGCAACCCCTCTCAATGAAAGTGCTTTTCCACAGTCTGTGCCTAGGGCTACTTGAGGAGGAAACAAACCATAGAGACAAAACTGAGAACTCCTTTATTTTGTCAAGTTTCAGAGAGCTACTACAAACCATGTTTTATTTAGAGTTTTAAATTCATCTATCTATATAGGAGAGAACAGAGGGAAACCTAAATATAGAAACTGCTAATGTAGACAATCGCTTCATACTAGAAGATCACAATTTGGTGAGCCAAGTGGGATTTGTGTACTGATCATTACCACCAAGTATCATCAAGATTGGGTGAAACAATATTTGCTGGTATTTCGGAAACTCGTTATTTCTTAGAAGCTTGGCAACCCCTCTCAATGAAAGTGCTTTTCCACTGTCTGTGCCTAGGGCTACTTGAAGAGGAAACAAACCATAGAGACAAAACGGAGAACTCCTTTATTTTGTCAAGTTTCAAAGAGCTACTACAAACCATGTTTTATTTAGAGTTCCAAATTCATCTATCTATATAGGAGAGAACAGAGGGAAACCTAAAAATACAAACTGCTACTGAAGATGAACGCTTCAACCCAGAAGAACAAAATTTGGTGAGCCAAGTGGGATTTAGGTACCGATCATTACCACCAAGTATCATCAAGATTGGGTGAAAAATTATTTGCTGATATTTTGAATACTCGTTATTTTTTAGAAACTTGGCAATCCCTCTCAATGAAAGTGCTTTTCCACAGTCTCTGCCTAGGGATACTTAAAGGGGAAACAAACCATAGAGACAAAACTGAGAACCCCATTATTTTGTCAAGTTTCAAAGAGCTACTACAAACCATGTTGGATTTAGAGTTCCAAATTCATCTGTCTATATAGGAGAGAACAGAGCGAAACCTAGAAATAAAAACTGAGACTGCAAACGAAAGCTTCAACCTAGAAGAAGAAATTTGGTGAGCCAAGTGGGATTTGTGTACTGATCATTAGCTCCAAGTATCATCAAGATTCGGTGAAAAAATATTTGCTTATATTTCAGAAACTCGTTATTTCTTAGAAGCTTGGCCACCAATTTCAATGAAAGTGCTTTTCCACAGTCTGTGCCTAGGTTGACTTGAAGAGGAAACAAACCATAAGGACAAAACTGAGAACTCCTTTATTTTGTCAAGATTCAAAGAGCTACTACAAACCATGTTGGATTTAGATTTCCAAATTCATCTATATAGAGAGGAGAGAACAGAGTGAAACCTAAATAAAAAAACTGCTACTGTAGACAAACGCATCAACGTACAAGAACAAACTTTGGTGAGCCAAGTTGGATTTGTGTACTGATCATTACGACCAAGTATCATCAAGATTGGGTTAAAAAATATTTGCTGGTATTTCGGAAACTCTTTATTTCTTAGAAGCTTGGCAACCCCTCTCAATGACAGTGCTTTTCCACAGTCTGTGCCTAGGGCTACTTGAAGAGGAAACAAACCATAGAGACAAAACTGAGAACTCATTTTTTTTTGTCAAGTTTCAAAGAGCTACTACAAACCATGCTGGATTTAGAGTTCCAAATTTATCTATCTATATAGGAGAGAACAGAGTGAAACGTAAATATAAAAACTGCTACTTTAGACGAACGCTTCAACCTAGAAGAACCAAATTTGGAGAGCCAAGTGGGATTTGTGTACTGATCATTAACACCAAGTATCATCAAGATTGGGTGAAAAAATACTTGCTGGTATTTGGGAAACTCGTTATTTCTTAGAAGCTTGGCCACCTCTCTTAATGAAAGTGCTTTTCCACAGTCTGTGCCTAGGGCTACTTGAAGGGGAAACAATCCATAGAGACAAAACTAAGAACGCGTTTATTTTGTCAAGTTTCAAAGAACTACTACAAACCATGTTGGATTTAGAGTTCCAAATTCACCTATCTATATAGGAGAGAACAGAGGATAACCGAAAAATAAAAAATGAGACTGTAAACGAACGCTTCAACCTAGAAGAAGAAAATTTGTTGAGCCAAGTGGGATTTGTGTACTGATCATTACCATCAGGTATCATCAAGTTTGGGTGAAAAAATATTTTGCTGGTATTTCGGAAACTCGTTGTTTCTTAGAAGGTTGGCAACCCCTCTCAATGAAAGTGCTTTTCCACAGTCTGTGCCTAGGGCTACTTGAAGAGGAAACAAACCATAGAGACAAAACTAAGAACGCGTTTATTTTGTCAAGTTTCAAAGAACTACTACAAACCATGTTGGATTTAGAGTTCCAAATTCACCTATCTATATAGGAGAGAACAGAGGATAACCGAAAAAATAAAAAATGAGACTGTAAACGAACGCTTCAACCTAGAAGAACAAAATTTGGTGAGCCAAGTGGGATTTGTGTTCTGATCATTACCACCAATATCATCAAGATTGGGTTAAAAAATATTTGCTGATATTTTGAATACTCGTTATTTTTTAGAAGCTTGGCAACCCCTCTCAATGAAAGTGCTTTTCCACAGTCTCTGCTAGGGCTTCTTGAAGGGGAAACAAACCATAGAGACAAAACTGAGAACTCCTTTATTTTCTCAAGTTTCAAAGAGCTACTACAAACCTTGTTGGTTTAGATTTCCAATTTCATCTATCTATATAGGAGAGAACAGAGGGAAACCTAAAAATAAAAACTGAGACTGTAAACGAACGCGTCAACCTAGAAGAACAAAATTTGGATGGGCGAAGTCAGATTTGTGTACTGATCATTACCACAACGTATCATGAAGATTGGGTGAAAAAATACTTCCTGGTGTTACAGAAACTCGTTATTTCTTAGAAGGTTGGCAACTCCTCTCAATGAAAGTGCTTTTCCACAGTCTCTGCCAAGGCTTCTTGAAGAGGAAACAAACCATAGAGACTAAACTGAGAACTACTTTGTTTTGTCAAGTTTCAAAGAGCAACTAAAAACCATTTTGGATTTAGAGTTCCAAATTCATCTATCTATATAGGAGATAACACAGGGAAACCTAAATATAAAAACTGCTACTGTAGACGAACGCTTCAACATAGAAGAACAAAGTTTGGTGAGCCAAGTGGCATTTGTGTACTGATCATTACCACCAAGTATCATCAACATTGGGTGAAAAAAATATTTGCTGGTATTTCGGAAACTCGTTATTTCTTAGATGCTTGGCAACCAATCTCAATGAAAGTGCTTTTCCACAGTCTGTGCCTAGGGCTACATGAATAGGAAACAAACCATAGAGACAAAACTGAGAACTCCATTGTTTTTTTCAATTTTCAAAGAGCTACTGCAAACCATGTTGGTTTTAGAGTTTTCAAATTCATCTATCTATATAGGAGAGACCAGAGTGAAACCTAAATATAAAAACTGCTACTGTAGACGAAGGCGTCAATGTAGAAGAACAAACTTTGGTGAGCCAAGTGGGATTTGTGTACTCATCATTACCAGCAAGTATCATCAAGATTGGGTTAAAAAATATTTGCTGGTATTTCGGATACTCATTATTTCTTAGAAGCTTGGCCACCCGTCTCAATGAAAGTGCTTTCCACAGTCTGTGCCTTAAGAAACTTGAAGAGGAAACAAACCATAGAGTCAAATCTGAGAACTCCTTTATTTTGTCAAGTTTCAAAGAGCTACTAGAAACCATGTTGGATTTAGAGTTCTAAATTCATCTATCTATATAGGAGAGAAAAGATTGAAACCTAAATATAAATATTGCTACTGTAGACGAACGCTTCAAACTAGAAGAACAAAATTTGGTGAGCGAAGTGCGATTTGTGTACTGATCATATCCACAAAGTATCATCAAGATTGGGTGAAAAAATATTTCCTGGTATTTAGGAATCTCGTTATTTCATAGGAGCTTGGCAACCCATTTCACTGAAAGTGCTTTTCCACAGTCTCTGCCTAGGGCTACTTGAAGAGGAAACAAACCATAGAGACAAAACCAAGAACTCCTTTATTTTGGCAAGTTTCAAAGAGGTACTACAAACCATGTTGGATTTATAGTTCCAAATTCATCTATCCATATAGGAGAGAACAGAGTGAAACCTAAAAATAAAAACTGCTACTGTAAACGAAACGCTTCAACCTAGAAGAAGAAAATTTGGTGAGCCAAGTGGGATTTGTGTACGGATCATTAGCACCAAGTATCATCAAGATTGGGTGAAAAAATATTTGCTGGTATTTTGGAAACTCGTTATTTCTTAGAAGCTTGGCCACCCCTCTCAATGAAAGTGCTTTTCCACAGTCTGTGCCTAGGACTACTTGAAGAGGAAACAATCCATACAGAAAAAATGGAGAACTCC